>NC_056741.1:1772410954-1772458454 GCF_019279795.1 Protopterus annectens | reverse complement strand
TGGTCAGCCAGAGTCCTTCTCTGTTGGCCTGGACTTCTGAGAAATGGATGCCAAACAGGAGATGGCCCAATACCAAGCCCTGTGGGACTCCACTCCTGACTGATCAACAGTCTGACTTGGAATCCACAACTTTCACTCTGTGGGTCCTGTCTGTGAGCCAAATTGCAACCCAGCTAGTGATGTAAGGATTGATGCCTAGTTTGGTGAGTTTATCAATGATACCTGAGTGGGAATGGTATCAAAGGCCTTGGCCAGGTCGGGGTAGGCTGTATGCACTGCCTTACCCTCATCCACAGCTTTGGTGACTGCCTTGAAGAAGTCAACCTGGTTCAGCAAGCAGGATCTCCCCTTGACATAGCTAAACTCAGTGGGGTCAAGAGTTTGGAAATTGCCTATATCTTTTGTTAAGCAGATCCATGATGATGTGCTCCATAGCTTTGCATACCAGGCTTGTCAGGCTAATGGGGTGATAGTTCCCAGGGTCTGTAGTTGCTCCCACTTTATGGAGTGGGATGACTGTAGCACTGTGCCATTCATTACGGACATAGTCTGAGGTAAGGCTGTGATTGAACAGGGCACACAGTTGTGATGTCAATTCATTTTGTAGCTCACGTAGGACACAGCCAGGGATATTATCAGGTCGCATGGACACTGTATTCTTGGATTTGGACAATGCAGCTTTTATCTGTGCCACCAAAATGGTGGCTACCAGGCTTTCATCTGGTACTGTGATATGGCTCTTGTGGGGTAAAGTTGACACTGAATCTGCCAGACTGTATGTTGGCTATATCTGTTGGCTCAGTGTAGGAGGTGTCATTGTGCAATAATTCAGAGCAAATCTGGTTATTGCTTTTGAGGTTTTTGATATAGCTATAGAAGGCTTTGTGGTTGTTTTTGGTGTCAGCCACAATTCTGCCTTCATAGCTGGCTTTAGAGGATTTGATAAGAGATCTCAGCTTTTTGTTGAGACTGATAAGGGAGGATTTCCAGTCGTGTGACTTCATTTTTTTCTGCAACAGTTTATTCCTTCTGTTGTAGAGTTATTGATGGCTGGGGACTGCAAGATTGGATTCCCTTTTTTGAAGGAGAGTGTCTTAGTTCTATTTAGTATGGCAAGGTCCATGCATTTATGTACATGCTCATACAGTGCATTGGTGTATGATTCTGCAGTCATGCAGTTATTTTCCATTGGCATGGGTGCCAAGAAGTTAGCCACCTCTGCTTTTAGGCACCCAAAGTTGGCTTTAGAGAAGTTTTTCAGGGTGATAACCTTAGTGGGGGTGTAGGTGAGATGGATATTTCCATGGTGATCAGTTTGTGGTCATATTTAACCAGGGGGAACTGACTATAGGTGTGTGAGGCATACGGACATAAGACTCATGGAGGCTGACCATCAGTACTGGCATTCTGTTTCAGCTCCATCAGCATGACCAGATGTCAGAATCATGGGAACTGCCTGGGTGCTCTGCAAACACATTTGTAATGATCCCCTATACATTATAGGCTATCTGACAGTTCATGGAAGGGTAACATTTCCTGTTGTCATACTTCCACGAGTCTGTACCACTGTGTGCACAATCTAGAGTTCCCAGTACCTCCAGGAAGGTATAGAATATATAGGTTCATAGGTTCATAGGTATGTACTAGGCTATTGGCCCTAGGGCCTATACAAGCCTAGCCAAAAATGTACCCTGGCTTTTGCCACCCAAGAAAATTATTTTCCTGTACCCCTGTCAAGCAGAACCACAGAAGTGATCCCTGGGGTGAATTTCCTATTACCCATCCAGTCATCAAGATTTTTCTTGAAGAGTGCTAATGAGGAGCTCTGTTTGACATAGATAGGTAGTCTGTTCCAGAGTATGGGAAGCCTCTGGGACAGGAATCTATCCCTCCAGCATGTTCTGTTTATTGTGGTGACAAGGTTTAGGTCCCTAGAGCGTGTAGCTCAGAGGGATTGGGATTTCATTAAGTGGAGCATGTCCAACAGCGCTGGGTTTGACATAGCTTTATATGTTAGGCAGAGATCGCCTATGAGTAGGCGATATGCGACGGAGTAAAGCTGGAGTTTTTTGAGATGGTCTGCACAAGGCATCTGTTTGAGGCCAGTAATCCTCTTTGTGAGGTATTTTTGCGGCCTTTCCAGTTGTTGTAGATATCTTGTGAGGTACATACCAAATGGGTCTAATGAGTGATGAGTAGAGGGGAGCAATGACCTCTTTTTTTCTGGATGAGAAACCTTTTGTGATGAGATGTGCCATGTAGAAGGATTTCCTGACCACTTTGGTGATGTGATTATCAAAGAAGAGACTACTGTCCACCTGTGTCCCAAGGTCTCTTATCACATTTTCGGTGTTAAGTAGACTACCGCCTATGTGGTAGTTCATGGGTACAGAATTTTTACCAAAGGGGATGACAATGCACTTTTTGGCATTGAGCTTGAGACCATGTCTTTGACACCAGGCATCTGTCTCAGTGAGGCCCTTTTGTAGGATGTCCACATCGTTAGGAATTTCAATTATGGCTACTAGTTTGCAGTCATCTGTGAATTTAGTTAGCCAAAGACCTTCTTTGTTAGCCTGTACTTCAGAGAAGTAGATACCAAACAGGAGAGGACCCAGGACTGAACCCTGTGGTACTACACTTGTCGATGGTCTGAAGTCTGATTTGGAGTCTGCTGCTTTCACAGTGTGGGTTCTTTCAGTAAGCCAGTTGGCAACCCATCTTGTGACATAGGGATTTATACCTAGTTTAGTGAGTTTATCTATAATTCCAGAGTGGAGGATTTTGTTGAAAGCCTTGGCGAGATATAGATAGGCTGTGTGAACCACCTTACCCTCATCCATGGCCTTGGTGACTACTTCAAAGAAGTCTATCAGATTTAGGAGACATGATCTGCCTTTTACAAACCCAAACTGTGTGGTGTCCAGGGTTTGGAGATCTCCAATGTCTTTGTTTATGAGTTCCATGATGATATGTTCCATGGCCTTGCAGACGAGGCACGTCAGGCTAATGGGGCGGTAGTTCCCGGGGTCTTTTGTGGCCCCCCCCTTGTGGAGTGGGATAACTGTTACTGTGCGCCATTCAATGGGCACAAAGCCTGAGGTGAGGCTATGATTGAACATGGTACTTAGGTGGGGTGCCAGTTCATTCTGTAGTTCATGTAGAAGGCAGACTGGGATGTTGTCAGGTCCCATGGATGCTGTGTTCATGGGTTTGGAGAGTGAAGATTTAGCTGTGCAGCCGTGATTACAGGAACTTTGCATTCTTCCGGTATAAAGATGGGCCCTTTAGGGGGTGAGAGGGGGGTGAAGTTAGCACTGAACCTATCTGCCAGGATGTTGGCAATATCAGTTGGTTCTGTATATTTAGTGCCTTTGTGCTGTAACTCAGAGCAGATCTGAGTGTTGCCATTAAAACTTTTAACATAGCTATAGAATGCTTTGTGGTTGTCTTTAGAATCAGTGGCAAGTTTGTTTTCATAACTAGCTTTGGAGGATTTTATGAGGGATCTCAGCTTCTTACTGAGGCTGACCAGGGAGTTCCTCAAATCGTGGGATTTTACTCTTTTTTGCAACAGTTTCTTTCTTCTGTTGTAGAGTTTGTTTATGGCAAAAGACCACCAGATTGGCTTCCTTTTTTTGGAGGATAGCATCTTGGTTCTGTTAGGGATAGCACAATCTATGCACTTGTGTAAGTGCTTATGAAGTGCATTTGTGTAGGATTCAGCAGTGGTACCTCTATTGTCCATCTGCATGGGTGTCATGAAGTTTGCCACACCTGTCTTAAGAAGCGTGAAGTTGGCTTTGGAGAAATTGTTTATGGTTGTTTTCCTAATGGGGGGGTGGGGGGTGGGAGCTGGATGTGGATGTCTAGGGTGATTAGCTTGTGGTCAGATCTGACCAACGAGGAGCTGACCTTTGGTGTGGAGCACTGGTCACCCATGTTGGTGATGACCAGGTCTAGGATATTGCTGCCTCTGGTGGGAGTGTGGATAAGTTGATCCAAAGCGTTGGAATTGATGATTTCCAGAAAACGTTGAGCAAAATAGTTGGTACATGAATAGTTTTCCAAGTTAATGATAGCGTAGTTGAAATCACCCATTATTAGAGTGTTGGGTTGTACCTTAATATTTTCCAGTGTATCAAGAAAAGAGGAGTGGGAATCCTGGGGCATGGTGGGGGGTCTGTAGCAAGCTACAATCTGGATTGCGGTTTTGCCCAGAGTTAGTTGAACTTGGATAATCTCAGATGCATTATGCTGAGCAACTAGCTTGGAGGTGTGGATATCCTTAATGAATATGGACACGCCTCCACCTTTAGTGTTTCGGTCCGGGTTTGGTGGCCGAAACGTGTGGTATGAATTATAGCCTGGTAATGCAGGGGTGCTCTCTGGAGCTTTGAACCAGGTCTCTGTCACTGCACAGATGTCAATGTTCTCCATTTTAAGGAGTGCCTCGAGTGAGTGCATTTTGAGGTTTAGACTTCTAGCATTGAGTAGCATTACCCTCAGATTTTGTTTGCTTGTACCTGTTATGGTGGTGAATTTGTCATTTGAACCTTGCCTAAAAATGGCACTATAGGGGTGGCAAGAGCCTTTGCCAGTATCCAGGAATCCCAAGGGTGACAGGTGCAGGCCATCTCTGGCAAAGCATCGTGGTCTGTCGATCAAGTCATCCCAGGCAGACAGATACTGGATTCCCTTAGAATTACACCAGAATCTTAGCCAATTGTTAAAGGCAATCATTTTGTCCTTGTACTGTGGTGTCATTCTGGGTGATGGCAGGAAGCTACTCAGGGCTAGGGTCATACCGGCCTGGGCCACAAGATCAGAGAGCTCCTCCATGTCTCTTTTCATGTAGTCCAGGGAGGTACGTCTCAGGTCATTCACACCAACATGGACAATGACAGAGTCATATTTGTACTTGTTGTGGAGTGACCTGAGTGCGTGTGTTATGTGGTGGATCCTGGCACCTGACAGGCAGCTGACAGTAACTTTTTCCTTGTTTAGCCTGGTGAGTGGGCACATCAGTGTGCCTGACTATAGAATCACCTATGACTAGTGTGTTGGGTACGTTATGACTTATGGGCTGTAGTTGATGGCACACTGAGTATGTTGACTATGTGTCATTTGGGTTGTGTTGTGTATAAGGCATACATAGTGGTCTCTCTTTACTGTGCTGCCCTGGAGAACCACATATGCTTATCCAAATGCAAAAGCATAGTTTTAAGGAGCTTTTTTAAATAGTTCAAAGCTGATTGCTTAAAGGTGATTTTATGATATAACTATTGTGCCCCCAGTTGGTCTCTGAAAGGTACCACTTTCTAGGATAGTGAGTGTTTCCTATACCCTCATCTTCACAGATGTACATCACAATCACATCAAAAACATCTACCATGTACAACACAGTCACATCAAATAGCAACTACCATGCACATTACAATTACATAAAAAATGTACCATGTACAGCACAGTCACATCAAAAAACATCTATCATGTAAAACACAATCACATCAAAAACATCTACCATTTACAGCATAGTCACATAAAAAACATCAATAATGTAAAACACATTCACATAAAAAAATATCTACCATATATATCACAATCAAATCAAAAAGCATCTACCATGTACATCGCAATCATATCAAGAAACATTTATCATGTACATCAAAATGACATCAAAAGCTTTTATCATGTAAAACACAATTACATAAAAAAAAAAAAAACATCTACCATGTGGCCAAGATGGCAGCAGACTAACAGCACTTCTTCTTAGCCCTGCTATATTACTTAAATTTCAGACAGGAAATATTAGCTACCTGCTGTAGTTGTCTGATTATTTTTAAAGCTCACCTGTTATTGAAGTATTTGGAAGACTACATTGGGTTTTTATTCCTATATTATCTTAAATATTCCTGTCAAATTCTAAGTTGAAAGGACATTCTCATTACATCAAAATGAGTTACTTTGACTATAATGTGCAGGACTCTTCAGTTAAAAAGGAATTATAATCTTTACTCTCCAGTATTTAAGATCATTTGATCAAACTGTATGAAATAGACAACAAACTAGATTCTTTAAGATAAATGTTCAAAGCAAATAGAATGACTACAAGAAATAAGTATGCACCATAAAATTCAAATATCCAGCATGGCGGAGGCACTAAATGACTTAGAGGGCAGAGTCATTGAAGAAGAACATCAAATTGAGATTTTTATTAAAACAAAATACTTCTCTACTGAACAAACTAGATGACCTTGAAAATAGGCCAGAAAGGAATAATATATGCATTTATGGGCTACCTGAGGAGACTGAAGGTGACAACATGGTTAATGTTTTAGCATCTTGGCTCCCTAATGTTTTAAATATACCAGAATCTCTCTCATATGGAATTGAGAGAGCACACAGGTCATTAGTGGTCCTTTTGCCTTCTAATAAAAAATAATAATAATCCTAGGTCCATATTTAGTAGACTTTTGTTCCAGTCAAGATGAAGAACTGGTATTGAAAACTGCATGGACAAGCTCACCAATTGAATACTAAGACTCCTTAATAGGGTTTAACAATGACTATTCATCTACAGTTGTCAATTAGCTGCGGTGGTGCAGCGGTAGCATTGTTGCCTCACAGCAAGAGGTTCTCCCGTTCGATTCTCGGCTGGAGTGTGGGGAGTGCCTTCTGTGTGGAGTCGGCATGTCTTCCCCATGATTGGGTGGCGTTCGAAAGATATGCGTAAGTGGGCGTGCCTTTGTTGAAGGTTGTACGTCGAGTGGGCACCTCTGCATTTGTGAAAATCTACTGCCAATCATTAGCAGACCGGAGTTCCACTGTGGCCACCCCTAACCGGGAAAAGCCGAAAGACAAACAACAACATTCATCTACAGTTGTTACAAAAAGAAAATATTTTTTTCTTTAATAAAAGAACTGAAGAAAAAAAATCAAGTTACATTTATTGTTTCCAGCTAGACTGAAGGTCTTTTTGTCTGATGGTATTAAAACTTTTGACTTTTTAGACAATGCTGTTTCCTATTTAATGTCTAATAACATTTTAGACAAGGTAGAAGGAATGGATTAGACCAGTACCTCCATTAAGAGACAAGCAGGGAGAAATGGATTGAAATCTATGGATCAAAAGAAGAAAAATCCAAAAGCCAAATGATTTTATAACATTTCTTTTTATAGGACTTTCATGGTAATTAAATGATACTTTTTTACCTGACTAACAGTGCATAACATTAAACTGCAATGTTGATGCTAATGATGGTTCTTACCAAAAAAATAACATAAGCATAAGGACATAAGAAAGGCAAATGTTTTATATATTTTTTTCTTATCTGTTATCATTATCATTGTCTGTTTCAGTACAGAATTCTTTAATATGCAGTAAATATTTCCCATTATTAATTAAATAGTGATAATATGTGCATAACAAATAATAACGAGCATTGCCTGTTTCTCTGCAAGGTTATGTGTCAAGCTTTATATTAATTTATTAAAAGTTTCAGTTTCTGACAATAAGCTTGCTTGGGAATTAATAGTGATTCTAAATACTTTCCTGTATAAACTTTTGGTTTAATTTTTGAACTACTTTGAATATTTAGATTGTTTTTTCAGTAATTACATTAGTAACAAAGCATTATAATGTATTTACTTTCATTAAATTATATGTATTTCCCCATTTTTTACTTCTTTTATTTTATTTTTTTTTTGTTTTGGTCTGTTTTGCCATTGATAAGTGCTTGTGAGATGTTGTGAAAGAGTGAAGTGAAAGTTGTAGCTGACATTGATGTATTTTGTGTGTGGGGAGGTTGTTTTGCTTTTTTCCAGTGCAATTAGACTAGTTTAGAGTCATTTAGATTATTATTTAACATTGCATGATCTCAAGCTAAGCTGTGAAATCTTCACCTTGATTATTTACTTGTTTCTCAGCTTCCTGCCAAGATCACAAACTAAATTCTATGGTTTAAATTTATTTTTTCTGTAAATCCATTGCAAATCTGCAATATGCTTCAAATCAAGCAGGATGGCTTAGAATTGACATAATTAGCAAGTACAAGTTCAAAAGTTAACCATTTTGGTTTCTATGCTTGTTAAAGTGATAGCTGTGCTATTTATACAGTATAGCTCTGAACAGTAATACCTTATTGATCTAAACTGAACTTCTAACCTTATATAAATTAATATTAAACATCTAAAGGTCCCACTAGAATATTATGATGCATAAAAGGGGAAATTTAACATGTTTTGGCAAAAAAAAACTTTACTATAATCAAGTCAGACAAATATTGATGGACTGTAGATATGTTTTTTAAACAGGTATTACATTTACAACACTTACTTCATGATTTTTTAATTAAAAACAAAATATTCTTAGTGAATAGCTGGTAATCAGCAAAGAAAGTATAAATAAACAAATAATTTAATTATTGTGCATATGTTAATTAACATTCTAGCTGACTGGATTGAATATTTGATGGCCTCAGTAAACATTTGTAATGATTATTATTTAGACTAAAGAGCTGCTACATCCTGGAGTTAATTTCAGTTAGCTATGGTTTATCTTACATGCTGATATGATGACAAAACATTTTTTTTCTTCTTCTTTTTAATGACTGTTACTTTGTATAGAACAATATGGATGGTTCTGTTACGATCTAGTAATAAGAACTATAATGCTGAAAAACACAGTTTAAATGTTATTAGATTGAGAACAAGTGTGGAAGTATTCCTAAAAACATGGCTTTAATGTATGCTTTGATGAATTATCTAAGTGTCAACTCAGATAAGGAATAACAGATTAATGCAGGTTCTGTTTTTCTCTCTCTTTCTCTTAAAATGTATTGATTTTGTTTAAGTAAATATTATATTTTTTCTTTATGAAGTTTTAATGACTTTAATGTACATAGTAACTGTCATCTTTATATGGTAGTCAAGTCATATTAACATTATGCTTTTATAATACACAGTTAAGTAGCTCTACACTAGTATGCTTTAATATGTTTACTAACATGTTAACTTATAAGTCAAAGTGAAAGTAAACTTGATCGTCATTCAGAAATCACACGAGTGTAAAAACTGAATGAAATTTCATGTCTCCAGACTCAATGTGCAGACAACATGTAAACTATTTTCACAGACATTTACACATATAACACCTACCTACTACATCATGGACATGCAGGTAGACAGACTAATATTACTCATAATTAGAAACACATTTTAACACTTTTGAAGTGAACACTTACTTGCATGAGACTTTAATATTGCACAGGTACTTGGTTAAGACATTGCATTGATCCTTGCAGAGAAAGAGACATTTGAGTATTGCCCTGTGAACATTAAAGTATTGCACTATGGACCTTAGAGTATTGCACTATGGTTAATTTATGAATTCACAACATGGTTAAAGTTGTAGAATTTATTATATTTCTAAGACATCATAGTATGTGGATGTGAAGGCTGCCAGCCTAGCTAGATAGAATTTTGTAAATAAGTCTATGTCATTGTAAATATTAATAGGCTCCACAGGCTTGTTTTTACAAATGTAAGAAAACTGTGTTATATACTGAACTTCAGAAATGTAACCACAGTGTGCCCTGCTGGAAGAAAGGTGAAAAGTAAAGTATTTTATGACTGTTTGATCTTAAGCTCGGAGACAGGATGTCTGGGCTGGAAATTCTTTCTATGGACTTAACTTAAGAGATAATAATTAAGGTTTTACATGTAAAAGTGCCTTTTATTGCTGTGGCTTCCTAGCCAGGTGCATCTTACAAAGAAATGTAAATTTTGAGTGTCTATTAGCCTGGGAAATAAAGGAGAAGTGATAAAAATTATGTAATGTAAAATTACTCAGCAGTACTGGGTATTATCAAAATAAGACTTTCTCAGAGAGAAAGATAGAGCATTTTGTATCTTGTCTTGGATCTAGTAAGAACATCCACTCACCAGTACTTGCTTGCTATGTATGTAAGTAGTATTTAGAACAGTGATTTCTCTTAGATAGGAATGTAGCCAGATTAGTCTAGCTGTTTTTCTATATTTATGTCAGACTATCCTACAATATTGTTTTAAAGTTTCCTGTGATTTATGAACTCTGTAATGTCATTGTGTTGAAGTAATAAGTATTGTCTTGTGTTTTTATTATTTATTAAATATTTTAAATCTTTCAACTGTGGCTGTTTCGTGTAGAGATAATTTAAGCCACTCCAACAGTCTTGCTGTTTGCCATGCTTACTAGTTGGATAATAATAATACTGCACAATAAAATTGGACACCCTTTGGTAAGGGCCTTATTAGTAGCTGATAAATAGTGGTTGGCGACAGTAACTTCTATCTTATAGTCTGGAGAGAAGGGGGCATAGCTGGAGAACCTGTGCCAGCCTTACCCAGGAGTGTCTGTGTGTTTGTATATAACGCATCTCTCAAATTGTGTGTTTTTTTAGCTTCTTGGGCAGGGACAGAGAGGGTGCTGGAGATTTCAGCATGACCAGTAGGCTGAGATCTGGACCCTATAGCTGTGCCAGTGGGGGGCTTATTGTGGATCTGGAGAGAAAGGGAAAAAAACAGGGACAGACTGTAATCTCTGTGTGCTCTTAAGGGAAATTGTACTTTTCTGTGGGTGTACTTATTATCCTCCCAATATGGATGTTCCTCACTGGTACTAGTGATTAGGATTGAGGGCCCTTGATTACTGGGCCAGTGCATGGGCATCACAGTGGACTTCACAGGAATTTACAAATTTACATTTACATGGGATTGAGTGTTTTATACTCAGCAGAAATAAAGGTTAATAAAGTCATAAATACACATTGCTAACTACTGTACATAAAGTATGCATTCATTTAATTCAAGGAGTTACTTTCTCTGCAATGGTAATACTTAGAGTAGGAAATGATTTGGTGTAGAGGTTTTAGAGGGAATGCTAGGATAGTAATTCTTTTCAATGTGGGGTTGTATACCTCACTGTTTGTTTGGGTTGTTTGTTAATTCAATTTTCTTTAACTTCATCATTAAATATATACCATTGGGTGTCTACCATTGTTAGATGTATCACTTTAAAAGGAAATTATAAGTCATTCTCTTCAATAATAAGTATGTTTTAAGTTATAGTAAATGGTATACATGGCTAATTGTGGATCTAATAGCAGCACGTGTAAAGTGTATTTCTGTTAATGTCAGTAGTTTAAATGATAACACCAAAAAGGGGAAGTTTATTCAAATATCTTAAATGTTTAGCGCTTAGCTTGTTTTCTTACAGGAAACACATTTATTGCAAGATGATATAAATTGATTGAATTTTAATAATTATTCAGTGTTTGTGAGTTCTCACTACAAACAAAAAAAAACTGAGGTGTAGCAATTGCATGGAAGAATACTTTTTTAATGTCCAGAGTTATAAATACATATTATGACAATACTGGAATTTTCTGTTTAGTGTCTATGAAAATAAATGGAAAGATGTATGCTTTAGTTAATCTCTATTGGATATCCAGGTTAGGAGTTAAAGTAGTTAAACATCAGTTTGAGGATATCATAGAGCACTCTAAATGAAATGTAATACTTGTAATTTTAATTGTATCTTGGATGACAAAGATACCAGTACAAGAAGTTCACACAAAATCCAGCTACCTCAAAGGCATTAAATGACTTCCTTGACATAACTGGTATTAAGGATATAAATAACTTTGCCAAGCCAAATTAATTTGTTTCATATACTATTCACAATGACTTGGTACCTATTCAACAATAGATGGGGTATACATTTCAAGAGCTATAGTTGCTAAATTAGATAAAGTTATAGTAATTAAATGTCCTTTATCTGACCATAGTACTGTTACTTTTGATTTGGAAATAAACATAAAACAAAGTATCACCAGAATACCACCTTATATAATTAATTTAAAAGACTTCAATGAATTCTATAATAAATAAATACATACTTTCCTAAATATAAACTTTACTGCTGATGTTTCTGAAAATATATGAGTGGGATTCTCTGAATTTTCTCTGAAAAAAATGTTGGCGCAATTTTGTTGGTTAATTGAGGGGTGGGTATACATTTGGCTGGGTTTTTGTGCAATATTGTTCTGAGGAAGTCTCTGTACTAGAGAGGAAAGTACTTAACATCAATAAACTTGGTGTCCTTTGGATTGCTCACATTCTTCTGGTCGGTTCTTCTGTGGTTTTTTACTATTTTGTGAGTGTTTGGCATTTTGGCAGCAAGATGGAGGAGCAGGTCTCCAATGAGGACATTTTTTAAAATATTATAAAAGATTAATGAACAGTTAGGTGAACACACCTTACAGATCAAGAATTTGATAGACAAACAAAATTGCGGTCTTCCTTCTTTTGGGATTTTAGGTCTCCCTCTTACCCAGCCAATCATGACATCTGTGGATTCTCAATTTTCAAGGAGAAATGAACAGGATGGGTTGCATAATGACCCACAAGATAAAATTACTGAAATGAATCAAGACAATAATGTAGGAATGGGCAGTCAATGGAAAGAAAATTGTTTTCTTTTTTGTGACAACAATGCTAGTAATATGCAATCTCAATGATTTATTTTCCACCTTAAATGAGAAACTGGAGCGTTTTGAAAAAGACTTACTAATTTTCAAAAAGTTGCAACTTGAAAACACTTATCTAAACAGGAATGTAGAAATGAAGCAAGTGCCCAGTGTACTAAGAATGTGGAGGTATCCAAATGGGGTTAAAGAAAACAATGAGTTTTTACAGGAGGTACATTTCATTTTTGACAAAGCAGGATTAGATTTACTGGCATTAATGGTTACATATAATCAAATTAAAATGGACAAAATAATTAATGATCTTGATGAATTGGATCAGTCCATTAAGGTTGATCGTGATTTTAATACAAGTCAAAATCAAGCTCTTTATCATAGTGTCCATGTTCAGGTAAATAATGCTTGTAATGCCATTTTTATTCGTAAAGAAAGTAAGCTCCAAAGAGATTTTAACGAATACAATGGTGATCACGTTTACCCTTTCTCCAGGGGGCATGTCCAAGATGAGCATGTTGGTGAACTAAGTAAAGAAAAGGAAGTGATGCAACATAGTGCGACTTCTCGACAAGTGCACAACCAGCATTTCCAGTCAGCTACAAGCGTGGATGAAGAGGTGAGGTGTTCCAACCATTTGCGGGATAAAGAAAGTGATTCTACTTCTTCTTCTTCTTCTGCTTTTTTTAGGAAGGGCCCACAACAATTTGAGGCACCGGGAGCGAAACCAAGGGCTCAAAGGACAAGGAACAATTAGGTTTTACTGACAAATTCCACAATTCCGTTTCATGTGACAACGTTGAAACCATTAGCTGTTCCTTGTGTTCACTTGGTTTTAACATTTACGCAGAACACAACAGCATTAATTGCCTGAGAGAGGATGGCTCTTGTAGTTTGAATCAACAACACAATGACCATGTTGATGACTCTTTGCTTGTATGTAATTTTTGTCATTCTGAACTTGAAGTGGACAATGGCAATGATTCATGCTTGTTGACAGACTTAACCTACTATGACCCTGACCTTGAGTAGCATCTTACCCTCAGCAAGAATGATGCCACAATATGAAGACAAGATGATCAATTTCAACAACTGGCTTAAGTATTGGGGTCATTCAAAGGGGATCCAATGCCTGTCAGCCTGGGATGACATGCTCGATAAGCCACGATGCTTCGCTAGGGACGGTTTGCACCTGTCACCCCTGGGCTTTTGGATATTGGCAAAGGCTCTTGCTACCTCCATAGTGCCTTTTTTAGGCAAGGCTCAAAAGACAAACCCACCTCCATAGGTATCACAAGGGATAAGAAACTAAGAGTAATGCTACTCAACGGCAGAAGTCTAAACCTCAAGATGCACACACTCAAAACTCTCCTTAGCATGGAGAACATCGATATCTGTGCAGTAACAGAAACCTGGTTCAAGGCTCCCAACAGCACCCCAGCACTACCAAGTTATACCTCATACCATGCTTTTCGGCCCCAAAACTTGGACCGAACCACAAAAGGAGGGGGAGTATCAATATTCGTCAAAGATACCCACACCTCCAGGTTGGTGACACAGCACGAAACATCAGATACTATCCATGTGCAACTAACAGTGGGTAAAACTGCCTTCCAGTTTATAGCCTGCTACAGACCACCCTCCCAAACCCAGGAACCCCACTCGGCCTTCCTGAGAACACTGGAAAATATGAAGGTCTCTCCAAACACCATTATATTGGTCGACTTCAACTGCCCAAACATAGACTGGGAGCATTACTCTAGCTCCAACACCCTAGCCCAAAGGTTCCTAGAATTTATAAACTCAAATGCTATGGAACAGCTTGTTACCACTCCCACAAGAGGGGAAAACATACTGGACCTGATCATCACCAACATAGGGACTTTATGCTCCAGACCAGAAGTGTATCCCTCACTGGTAAGATCAGACCATAAACTAATCTCACTGGATATTCACATCCCGACCCCATCCCCTGCCCAGAAAACCACAGTGAAAAACTTCTCTAAAGCAAATTTCACACTCCTCAAAACCGAGGTGGAATCCTTCAAAGCCCCCGGGCCTGTGGAAAATACGGCCCAGACCGCAGAATCCTTTATAAACGCATTCTATGAACACCTTCAGGTATGCATGGATCATGCAATCCCAAATAAAACCAAGACCCAATCCCCCAAAGGCAGACATCCTGTCTGGTGGACCCAAGCCATAAACAAACTATACAATAGAAGGAGGAAGCTACTACATGATAGAGCAAAATCCCAAAAAGGGAAGACATCTCTGATCAGTATTAGCAAAAAACTACGGGCACTCATAAAATCGTCTAAGGCCAGCTTCGAGAGAAAAATTGCACAGGACACTAAGGATAATCACAAGGCTTTCTTTAGTTATGTTAGTAACCTGAGTGGGAATTCCCAGATATGCTCAGAATTAGTCCAAAATGACAAAAAATACACAGAACCCACAGACATTGCCAACATGCTAGCTGACAGGTTCAGCGCAACCCCTCCCCCTCCCCACCAAAAGGGCAAATATCTATCCCAGCAGAGTGCTGCCCCCCTGACATCTCAGATGCTCAGGTAAGAGCCGCCCTCTCCAAAGCAAAAAACACAGCATCAATGGGACCAGACGGTGTCCCGGGCTGTGTCCTACATGAACTCCAAGAAGAGCTAAACCCAAACAGAAAACTACTGTTCAGTCTCAGCCTCACTACAGGATATGTACCCAAAGAGTGGCGTACAGCAACAGTGGTCCCTCTCCACAAAGGTGGTGCCTCAACAGATCCTGGAAACTATCGCCCCATAAGCCTGACTAGCTTGGTCTGCAAAGCTATGGAAAGGATCATGATGGACCTCATAAATAAAGATATTGGGGACCTACAGACACTGGATCTTACCCAGTTCAGCTTTGTTAAGGGCAGATCCTGCCTCTTAAACCTGGTCAATTTCTTTGAAACAGTTATCAAGCCCATTGACAAGGGGAAGGTGGTCCACACAGCCTATCTGGACCTCACAAAAGCCTTCGGTACAATACCACACTCATGCATTATAGATAAGCTCACCAGCTTAAATATAAACCCCTATGTCACTAGATGGGTTGCAAACTGGCTCAAGGACAGAACCCACATGGTTAGAATTGCTGGAGCCATGTCAGACTCCAAACCAGTTACAAGTGGCGTCCCACAAGGCTCAGTCCTAGGACCTCTCTTGTTTGGTATATATTTCTCAGAGGTACAGGCCAACACAGAAGGACTGTGGCTGACCAAGTTCACAGATGACTGCAAACTGGGTGCCATAATTGACTCTCCAGCCGACACAAGCATCCTCCAAAAGGGCCTCATAGAAACAGACAACTGGTGCCAGAGCCATAGCCTCAAGCTAAACGCCAAAAAGTGTATAGTCATCCCCTTTGGCAAAAACAAAGTGCCCACAAATTACCACATAGGTGGTAATCCATTAAGTACAGAAGAAGTAATTAGGGACCTGGGGACCCAAGTTGATAGCAATCTCTCATTTGACAACCATGTGGCCAAAGTGGTTAGAAAAACATTTTATATAGCCTACCTAATCATGAAGGGATTCACATCTAGATCAGGGGAGGTCATCATGCCTCTTTACTCATCCCTCATCAGGCCCATAATTGAGTACAATGCCCCTTTTGGGATGTACCTTACCAGACACCTGCAGCATCTGGAAAGATCCCAAAAGTACCTCACCAAGAGGATCAAAGGGCTCAAACAGATGCCATATGCTGCCCGGTTAAAGAAACTCCAGCTCTACTCAGTGGCATACTGCCTGCTCAGAGGCGATCTGTGCCTGACGTATAAAGCCATGTCCATCCCGGAATTAATGGACATGCTGCACCTCAGAAAATCCAAATCCCATTGAGCCACGTGCTCGAGAGACTTGAACCTCAGCACTGAAATAAATAGGACATGCTGGAGGGAAAGATTCATAACCCAGAGGCTCCCTTCACTCTGGAATAAAATCCCAGTCCAGGTTAGGCAGAGTCCCTCATTGACTCTCTTCAAGAGGAATCTTGATGAGTGGATGGGAGATTGTAGGTTTACCCCGGGTATCACTTCTGTGTCACTGATAGACAGAGGCACAGTATACTAACCTCGAAAAAGGGCATAGCAAAATGAATTTAAAATGGGTGGCGAAAGCCAAACACACTCTGGCTAGGTTTATAAATGCCCTATGGCAGATTGCCTAGTATGAACCTATGAACCTATGATAGTATTGCTGAAAATATAAATGCTGGTAGCGACATAGTTAATGGTATGACTGCTGAATACATTAATTTGGAGACAAATGTAAGTGTTTATCATGAAAATGAGGGTCCTGAATTGTTAATGTCTAATACAAATGGTAATGACAATTGTGAACATATGTTGGATGTTTTGATATGGTGTCTTGACAATCAAATGTTAAACAATGAAGGGCTTAGGCCAGAGATAGTCACTAATAGTAAGGGTGATTTCAAAATTTATAATTATTCAAGGCTGGCTGTGAGTGAAAGGCATGCTGATTTTTTAGCTAAAGATTTCACTTTTGTTCCATGTAGGGTAGGTAACTTGGTGGAATCTATTATTGACTTAAATAGGTACACTAGAAAGTTAAATTTAAAAGTATGGTTTAACCAGGAGGCTGCAGTTGAAAATCAAACCAGGAATAATTGTAAAAAAAGCTAGTACTTTTAACCCTCCATTGAACAAAACTGTCAAACTATTTAAAAGAATGTGTGAAAAGGCAATTAGAAAATGTAATATTTACAGTGATAAGTTTGATTATTCTAATTTGACTGGAGAGGAACAGAAGCTTATGCTTGATTTGATTAAGATTCCCATGGTCAGATTTATAAAACCAGTTAAGGGCAATGGAGTGGTTGTTATGGACAAGAGACAATATTTAGATGGCATGAATAACATTCTACTTGATGAAGCCTATGAGGAAAGTTCCCTAAATGAGATTATGGTGGCAGATAAAAAGATAGATTTGGTACTTGAAGATATGATTTACCAGGCCCAAATTGATGTAGATGAGTATCACTTTTTGAGGAATGAATATCTTAGGGTGGCAAATATTTTTGGTATACCAAAAATCCACAAGGGACTGGTTAATACATCTTTCAGGCATATTGTGGATGGTAAAAGGTCTAAGACTTATTTTATTGCCAAATACCCAGATCATGCAATGCAGAAGTGCCTGGGTTTTTATGATTATATTAGTAAAGATTCCTGGCCATTTATTGACAGACTAAATGGCATTGAATTAACCACCGATATGATTATGGTCACTGCTGATGTGGTTATCTGTTCACTGTTATTCCTCATGATTTAGGTATTTATTGGTTAGAACAACAACTTAATAAAACCAATATTTTTACTCAAGATGAAATCAACAAACTAAGTGTACTTATGGAATTAGTTTTAAAAAATAACTACGTTTGGTTTGAGGGACAGTATTATAAACAGGTGAAAGGAGTGGCAATGGGGGTGGCATGTGATCCCATTTTTGCCAACCTTATTATGTCTTATTGGGAGGATGAATATCTGATTAATAGTCACTACATGTCTAATATTGTACACTATACTCAATTCTTGGATGATTTGTTTCTTCTTTGGAAAGGTACAGAAGACAGTTTAAATGAGTTTTTGGTATATATTAATGAAACAGTTGATTTTTTCAATTTTACTTATGTTTATAGTAAGAATAAATTTGTCTATTTAGATGTCATACTTAAGACAGATTCGTGTAATATGAATTTTAACAACAGACTTCACTGAAAGTCCACATTCTCAAACTCCTATTTGAATTACGGGAGCTGGCACCCGCACCATCAAAAGAGGGCCATAGTTAAAGGCCAGTTGATGCGGGCTGCCAGAATGGTGAGTTCTGATGTGGATGTTCTGGTAGAATTAAATTTTTTTATTACACATATTTTTAAACAAAGGGGATATCCTGACTGTCTTTTGGATAACCTTGCTCATGAGGTAACCCACAAAAACGTGAACAAGGTTTTTATAGACGCATACTTGGCCACTGATTTGTGAGTACGTATAGATCTGGTAATAAAAAAGTTTTTTACAACTCAGCCCTCATTTTGACATACAATGGCATGGCCAACAGTATTATTGATGTGGTAAATTCCAATTGGAAGATCCTTCAATTTTATGCTAATGTTGGGTTGAAAGTTGGTAAAAACCCGAGACATGTTTTTAGGAGGGATAAATCTATAAAGAATATTTTGGAAAGTATTAGACATGAAGGCAGAATCAATAGGAAAGTAGGTAATTTTAAATGTAATTCCTGCACTTTTTGTCCATTTATAATGGAAACTGAAGGTCAAATTATGGTTAATCGGAAGACTGTCAAAATTAGAGGCCACTACAATTGTAATAGCAAAAATGTTGTGTAGATGGCTAAGTGTGGAAAATGTTCTAGTTTCTACATTGGGAAAACCTGTAGAAATTTTAAATTAAGAATAGGTGAACATCTGGGTGACATCAAACATTGTATGCGTACCAGTGCTTTGTATAGACATATTAATGAAAATCCAACACATGATTTAAAATTTTTGGTTTTACAGCAGTTAGTGCTGGATGAACAGGGGTGCATTACAGATGTACACTTGGATATGATGGAACTGAGATGGAAGTTGTTTTTAAATGCCCCTTGTTACCCAGGTATCAATGAAACTATAAGCATTGCTAGTATTTTAAAACTTGATTGAATTTTAGGTTAGTAAAATTAACATGGATTTTATTTAGCAATTTAACATATAATATTTTATGGTAACATTTATTTAGTTTTATTCGCTACATGCAATATTTTTTACTGCTGTAATTTAATGTGTATATATTGCTTTAAAATGTTTGGTGCAATTTTGCTGGTTAATTGAGGGTCGGTATATATTTGGCTGGGTTTTTGTGCAATATTGTTCTGAGGAAGTCTCTGTAATAGAGAGGAAAGCACTTAACTTCAATAAACTTGGTGTCCTTTGGATTGCTCACATTCTGCTGGTCAGTTCTTCTGTGGTTTTCTACTATTTTGTGGATATCATACAGCACTCTAAATGAAATGTAATGCTTGTAATTTTAATTATATCTTGGATGACAAAGATACCAATACAGGAAGTTCACACAAAATTCAGCTACCTCAAAGGCATTAAATGACTTCAATGAAATAATTGGTATTAGGGATATAAATAACTTTGCCAAGCCAAATTAAATTTTTTCATATACTACTCACAATGACTTGGTACCTATTCAACAATAGATAGGGTATACATTTAAAGAGCTATAGTTGCTAAATTAGATAGTTATAGTAATTACACCCTTTATCTGACCATAGTGCTGTTACTTTTGATTTGGAAATAAACACAAAACAAAGTATCACCAGAATATCACCTTATATAATTAATTTAAAAGACTTCAATGAATTCTATAATAAAGAAATACATACTTTCCTAAATATAAACTTTACTGCTGATGTTTCTGAAATATATGTGTGGGATACTCTGAAGCAATATGTATATATATGATGGGTGGTGCAGTGGTGCAGCGGTTTGTGTTCTCAACTCTCAGCAAGAGGTTCTGTGGTTTGATTCTTGGCTGGAGTGCCTTCTGTGTGGGGACTGCATGTCCTCCCTGAGTTCATGTGTGTTTCCTCCAAGTTTTCCAGTTTCCTCCTTCATTTCCAAAGACGTGCATCTGGAATGTTAATCCCCGCTGAAAATGGGCTCTGTCCCAGTTTAACTTTCCCAATAAACAAATGTTAAATAAAATAAAAATAAATATATGGCAACGCACTAACTTGGTCTATTAATAAGAAAAAAACAATGGAATAAAGACTTACTGGATTTACAGACAAAATATGACAAATTAAAATTAGAAACTCAAAAAGACAACAATAAGGTACTAAAATAACTTAATGTTATGAATAATAGGTATATAGAAATTTTACACCATAAAACTATGGTTAATTTAGAGAAGATTACATTGAGATCCTATACAATGAATCCCAAAAATCAGAGAAGTTTAACAAACAGAACCAAGAAAATTATCAAGTGGAATCAGACAAAAGATTTTTTTATTCCAGGAACTAACAAAAAGTGTCAGATTTAGAAGGTATTGTACAAGCTTTTAAGAAACACTTCACTTCAACTAAGACACAGTTTTCTGAAATAGCATCTCAAAGTGTAATTAAATCTTTTTTTTAGAAAATACATCAAAAATAAACTTCTTGAAGATCAAATAAAGTTATTAGATAAAGCAATTGCAATGACTGAGCTTAAATCACAAATTGATAAACTAAAGTTAAATAAAGCTACTGGTATTGATAACATAATTCCTGAAATGTATAAATTACTAACTAATGAAACTTTAGTTCCATTATTGAGTGCTTTTGTTTGCAGATGACATTATGATCTGTAGTGAGAGTAGGGAACAGGTGGAGGAGACCTTGGAGAGGTGGAGATATGCTCTAGAGAGAAGAGGAATGAAGGTCAGCAGGACTAAGACAGAATATATGTGTGTGAATGAGAGGGAGGATAGAGGAATTGTGAGGATGCAGGGAGTAGAGGTGGCAAAGGTAGATTAGTTTAAATACTTGGGATCAACAGTTCAGAGTAATGGTGAGTGTAGAAGAGAGGTGAAGAAAAGAGTACAGGCAGGATGGAGTGTGTGGAGAAGAGTGTTAGGAGTGATTTGTGACAGACGAGTACCAGTAAGAGTGAAAGGGAAGGTCTACAAGAGGGTAGTGAGACCAGCTATGTTTATATTGGTTGGAGACAGTGGCATTGACAAAAAGGCAGGAGTCAGAGCTGGACGTGGCAGAGTTGAAGATGTTAAGATTTGCACTGGGTGTGATGAGGATGGACAGGATTAGGAATAAGTATACTAGAGGGTCAGCCCAAGTTGGAAGGTTTGGAGACAAAGCCAGAGAGGCAAGATTACATTGGTTTGGACATGTGCTGAGGAGGGATGCAGAATATATTGGGAAAAAGATGTTAAGGATGAAGCTGCCGGGTAGCAGGAAAAGAGGAAGGCCTAAGATAAGGTTTATGGATGTGGTGAGAGAGGACATGCAGGTGGTTGGTGTGACAGAGCAAGATGCAGAGGACAGGAAGAAATGAAACAGTTGATCTGCTGTGGTGTCCCCTAATGGGAGCAGCCAAAAGAAGAAGAAGAAGAAGATTAAGAGTGCTTTCTTTAGTAAAAGAAAACAAATTAATCCCACCTTCCTGGAAATATACATTTATTTTTCCAATTCTTACGTCAGGGAAATATGCACAATATTGTTCATCTTCTAGACCAATATTGCTTTTAAATGTGGATTATAAGATGTTTATGGCAAAACATGCTAATATAATTAAACAGTTTTTCCTCGACTGATAGATGAAGATCAATCCACTTTTGTAAAGGATAGACATGCATATGACAATGTAAATAGAATACATACTTCAAATGACTAAGTTAACATCACAAAAGGTAACATGATATTAGTGAGCTTAGATATCAGTAGTGCCTTTGACTTAGTTAACTGAAACTATTTACTACTGGTTTTAGAAGAATATGTTTTTTCAAGAAATTGCATATGTTTAATTAAACTGCTGTTGATAAAATCTCTAGTTTATATCAAGATTGGATCACATACATCAAGTCCTATCACAATTGCTAAGGGTATGAAATAGGGATGTCCTTTGTCCCCACTATTGTTTGCTCTAGTCATAGAACCCTTTGCAAAATTGCATCAGGATGAATGCACATATTAAAGGAGTACATCTTGGCATACCTCTCAACTGTACAGATTTTCACAGAATGTCCAGATTTTTGCCTCATATTTTTGGTCCGTTTTACATAAAATTGTGGTTTTCTGGCAAATTATTGGCAAATCATTAAAGACTGAAGTTAGAAAATAATGAAAGACATTTGAGTGTAAAACGTCATACCCTTCAGAAAATTCATGCTAATACAAAACCTGTTATTCTATCAACCTTCTAAGTTTATAATAGCAGTATTTAAACATTTTCCCTATTTTTGGGTCTTTTTCCTACTTTTTTACATGGCTTTGTCAAGATTTCTTGCTCTAAGAGTTTGGGAGGTATGCATCTTGGTAGTTCCTTAATATTGAAGGTCCAACTATTTGCAGATGATGTTTTACTGACACTGAACAATAATAATGACTCATTACAAGCTCTATTTGATACTATGGATCTTTTTCAGTCTATAGCTTGCCTTAAATTTAATGAAAACAAACAAAGATTTTCCTATAAACTGCAATAAGAAAGGTATAGCTAAGAAGTTCTCAGATAATATAATCAATTATTGAGGGGTTACACTTAAAAACTAGTTGAATTAAATTTTAATTATCAATTATGAGAACATTTTAAGTAAATTAAATTAACTTATGGATTAATGGACTAGGTTCATCTTTACTACTGAAGACAGATATTTCTTAATTAAAATAATCATATTTCCAAAATTGTTATATTTTATACAGGCCTTTTCTTGTCTCCGCTCAACATCTATTACACATCAATTTAATAAATTAATGTTAAAATTTTTATGGTTCCCTAGTAAACCAAGAATATGATTAAGTCATCTTTTAGATGATTGGAAAACAGGTGGAATTAGTCTTCCACACACTGAAATTCATGCTTTATCACTTATAATAAACAATAACTGCATGGTTAAATACATCATATATGGCTAGATAGAAACAATTTCATAAATATATCTAGTTAGAATCAAATCATTCATCAATGTTACAATATAGAAAATCTCTGCCTAAAAATTTCCATTGGTTGGTAAGACTATTTTAAGAAACAAGAACAAAGTTATATTATCTAAATATATATCTCATACAGTAACCACTTTTAGAAACTTTTTTAAACAAAAAACAGATATTAAGGCTTGGTCACTTCTACTTTAGCCCATTTTCTACGTGCAGAATAATATCAATAGATTTGATATCCCCAAAATGAATATACTGATGGAAAAGAATTTAATATATTGGTATCATATGATAGATTCTACAAAACATCTTACTATAAATCAAATTTGAGGAAATATGACATAGAAAGTGCTGTGTGGTTAACTATATAAGATTTAAGGTGTTATGTTATAAGCTACTTAGATGCAGTGCATCCATCATTAAGGCAAACTGTTCCTAAGTTTATAGAATGTATGATTGTTATATGTAATCAACCTGTACAAGGAAAAGGATATCTCTCCAAATTATACAAAATAATTAAAAATTCCAAAATCTATCATAAAGACAAATTTGGTGATTATAAATCAATTAAAATACACTCTCTCAGTGAAAGTGATAAAAACTTATTTTAGTCTCTTCAAAACAATTTTCTCCGTCTCTCTCCAACAGAAACTGTTTTCTTGGAAATGTATTCACAGAATGTATATTATACTACATAAAATAGAACTACTGTATGGTCAAAATAATGATTCTTGGACATGAAATCTAAAATTGAAAGCTAACTGGCAACATATATTTTATGAATGTAATTTGCTCAGAACTTATTGGGAAAACTGAATTATTTTTTATAGATTATGTTTAACGATAAATTTCAACTGACAAAATCAATAATCTTGTTTAATTCCCCTATACCAAAATGTATTCCTAGACAAGAATATTCTCTTATGGACTCTATTAGCTATCACTCACAAGATAATCACCACAAATTGGAAGAGTGATGTTTCTCCTACATTCAAAGAATTCAAGAACTTGACATTAATGGTTGTGAGATTGGAAATGGATATGGTCACGATGAGAACTGAAAGAATTACATCATACTACAATTATTGGTTAAAAGTGGTAGAGATAATGGAAAAATAGACTGTAATACACTATGATTTAGGTTGCTACTCTGTGGAATTATATTTGGTCATATGGTTAGAAACCTTCGTAAATAGTTTTATGTTTTGATTAATTGTCTGATGTGTTCTTTTTTTGTTTTATTTAAAATTTCTTTTATTATATTCTGTGTAATAGAATTATTTAATTTATGTGTTTTATTTTATGTTATGAAATGTTACTTGCATTTTTAAAATTCAATAAAATTATCTTAGTAAAAAAAATCAACCATGTACAGCACAGTTCAAATATCATCTGTCCTATAAAGCACAATCAGGTCAAAAAACATCTACCATTTACATCACAATCACAGCAAAAACATCTATCATCTACATCAAAATACATAAAAAACTCAGGTTATATTCAGAAATAGTGTAGAATTAAATTTTATTTGCCCGAAGGTAGTAACAACCTCTCACATCATCTCAAGACATCCCCAAGAAATTATGTTCTTAAGAGATGGACAGATACGTAATCTGGCATACTTTATAAACAGTATCTGGACATTAATGGGGGAATGTAAGGTCAGCATCTATATTGTATATTAATGCCTGTCAATTAACACATTGATCCCTGATACATTTCTATCTTCTGATATTTAAAGGCTAGTTAGCTTGTAACAAATCAAAAGCTGTTCTTAGACTTTCATTGCTACAATGTTTGTAAGCATTTGACCACAGGCCTAAACATTTGCAGTTAAATACATGCATTATTTGCAGTCCTGTTTGTTCTTTAATGTACACATAACTTGCCTGTATCTATGTTTGGACTTTTCCAAAAAAATACAGTTGCAGATTTGGATGTATTGAGAATATGTTTGTTTGTAGATAGTCAAGTGCAGACTTTTTTAAGTTTTCCTGTACCTATCCTAATCCCCCACCACCTCTACTTGTGCATTAGTTTTGGCTCCTTTTAGAAGGACCACTCATCTGCATATTAGGCAGTTTGGAGGGGTCTATATCACTTCATTGAAAAGCTATTTTAGCAAATACCTATTTATCAAACCCTATTGAGTGAAAGCTGACTTCAATGAACAATTGTTTTAGTGAACTTTCACACAGGGAAAAACACTAGTAGGTCAGCTACAAAGTGAACAAAAAAAACTACAAAATCTTAAACTCAACAAATTGGGGGGCTTTACCCCCCTCACCCCCCAATGTGGAGGGCTGTGCCCTCCACACCTCCCTAATTAAATATACCAACTTCAAGATCACACTACAGTGGAGGAAAAGGGCATACTCCTGATGATGGCTGACTAGTTTCTTTTCCTGTGTGAAAGTTCACTAACATGATCATTTGTTGAAGTCAGCTTTCACTCAATACCATTCAATAAATAGGTATTCACTAAAATGACATTTTGAAAAAATAATATAGACCCAATTTGGAGTTGGGAATTGAGAAAAGTAGTAAATTAATGAAAAGGGAAAAGCATGAGGCCTTAAGAGCCTTCTGGGACACCAAACTATAGTATGTCATGTTTGGAGTAGTTGTTTCTTATCTTTATTTTGAAAGCACAGTCCTTTAAAAATCTTTTGAGACACTTGTTTGGCCCACTTTTAGAGCTACATCTCTGCAACCATCCTAGAAGTCAAATGTGGTCTGTTATTTCAAAACCTCTTTGCAGATTGACAAATACTGCTGCAGTTAAAAGACCCTTTTCTTTGAGGTTATCAGTAATATTTATAATATTAAATATAGCAGCTTGGGTCCTATTCAAAAGCTCAACTCATCAGAAAGTCGAGCCTCATATGGTCAAAACCATATGATCAACTTACTGAAGAGTCAAAGCATTTGAATGGAGATTGCGGTATTGAAGCAACCAGGGAATTTGCCCATTTCCCGACTGTAGTGCGATTTTGAAGTGGGTATGTATAATATGCAGGGATTGTGTGGGGGTGCAGTGGGGTTTGTCCCCCTGCAAAACATGAAGATTTTTGTTGTTTTTCATAGTTCAACTTTTCAGAAAGTCAGTCATATTTTCCATACCGTATGAAGTTTGATTTTCTGATAAGTCAAGCTTCTGAATGAGGTCCAGCAACTTATATGCTATATACACTTCTAAACCCTTGCTCTGCATAATCAAAAAGGCCTTACTTTGAAACAGTGGCTCAAGAAATTAATTTTGCAGATTTTTTTGAGTATTCTTGCTATAGGCCTTAAGTTTGTTATAAGCCTATATGCACTAACTTTACAGGGTCAGGTAACTTTAGGTACTGGAAGGGCAATAACATACTTGAAAACTTACTGTCCCTACTTGTGCTAAAAGAAAGATTAATTATGTAGGTCCATGGTTTAGTAACTATTGTAAAGCCATTTTTTTAGAAATGAAGACTGCAGCTTTTAAATAATTTTTAAATACTTTTAAGAAAAGAAGCCCTAAAACCGAAGGTCTTTGTAACCCAGGCTTTTGCAACACCCATGCACTGGCAAGCAATCAAAGAGCCTCAATCTTCACCACTAACACCATTGAGGGGCGTCCATATAAGGAAAGGATAATAAATACACACACAGTAAAGCACAATTTCCCTTAAGAGCACACAGAGATCAAAATCAGTTTTTGGCTGGTTTCTCCCTTTCTCTCTCCCCACTGGAACAGCTATAGGGTCCAGATCTCAGCCTAGTGGGCAAGCTAAATCTTCCAGCACTCTCTCTGTCCAACCAGTGTTTTGTGTCCCTGCCCAAGTAGCTAACACACACACACTTTGAGACAAGAGTTATATACAACCACACAGACACTCCTGGCGAAGGCTGGCATAGGTTCTCCAGCTGTGCCCCTTTTACCCAGACTATATGGTAGTACCACTTGCCACCACCCACTAATATTTATCAGCTACCAAAAGGCCCATATGAAAGGGTGACCAATTATTCTGCGCAATATTATTATCCAAATGGTAAGTATAACTGAACAGTCATGGCTTATTTGGAGTGACTTTATACAGTATCACTATATATATATATATATATATATATATATATATATATATATATATATATATATGCAATGTACTCTCGAGATTAAATTTTCTCTACACAAAACAACCACATTTGAAAGGTTTAAAAATATTTAATAATAAATAATAAAAACACAAGACAATACTACTTACTACACTGTGCTAGTCAAGAGTTCAGAGATCACAGAGAAATACTTAAAATAATACAGTAGAAATTTTCTGACGTCAGTACAGAAGAAATAAATCTAATCTTCCTATTTCCTAGCTATATCTAAGAAAAAACACAGTTCTAAAATAAACTTACATATAGAACACAGGCAGAGTGCTGGTGACTTGGATATTCTCAAGACAAATGCTAAATTCCCTCATTCTTTCTGTCCTTAAATTGATAACACAGTAGCTCTGATTCATTTCAGATTACATCATTTATTTCTGGTTCCCAGACTAACAGAAACTCAGAGGTTAATAGCCCTTTTATCTTGCAGCTGCTCAGGAAGTCAGAGCAATAAAATAAATTATACATGTAAATTCTAGCCATTAACTCTGGCCTCAAAACAATAGGCAGAATGCTTCATTCTAGACATCTCGGCTCTGAGTTTTAGATCAAACAATTTCACAATGCTTGACTTATCAGCTTTCTTACACCAGAATGCACTGTTGTGACATTATTTTCAGTTCAACATCCAGTATAGTCTTTTCACATTTGAGAGAACAAGCCTGTGGCTTACATTAATATTTACAAATGGCAGAATTATCTACAAAATTCTATATGGCTATGCTGGCAGCCTTCACCTATCTTCACACATCTCTCCCCCTGATGAACTCGAGCTAGTTTTTCAAATGACCCTTGAGAAACGTTGCTTGAGCAGGTTAGGTCTATCTGAGTATACCTTACCCCATTCCCTGTCTTGACAGCCCATCTGCATTGGCATTGCTAATCCCACTGTGGTGCTGCACTGACATATCATATGCTTGCAACCATAGGCTCCATCTTAGCAACTTGAAGTTTTGCTGGCTGGCTCTGTTTTACCATGTTAGGGGATTGTGATCTGTCACTACAGTGAATTATCTTCCATACAGATAAGGCTGACATTTCTGCAGTGCCCACACTATGGCTAGACATTCCTTTTGTACAGCTGCATAGCAGTTCTCCCTTGCTTGGAGCCTATGACTGAGATAAACCACTGGGTTCTCTTCTCCCTATAATGAAATCAGGCTAAGTACAGCCCCCACCCTATGGTTCAAGGCATCCAACTGCACAACAAATTATTTGCTGTAATCTGGACTGGCTAACACAGGTAGTCCTCCCAAAGCTTCTTTAATCTTCTGGAATTCCTGCTCACATGCTGTAGTCCAAACTACCTTATCTGGCCTGTTCTTCCTTCTCAGGTCTGTTAGGGGAAAAGCTATGATACTCTAACTGGGGATGAACTTTCTGTAGTACCCTGCTGTCCCTAAGAATGTCCGCACCTGCTTTTTAGTAACAGGTACAGGCCATTCCTGAATGGCTTCTACTTTGGCAGGTTCTGGCCTGATCTTACCACTCCCCACTCTATGTCCCAGGTAGGAGACTTCTGCCATAACCACCTGACATTTGCTGGGCACTGGGAGTCAAGGGGACCTGCCAGTAACCCTTGGTAAGATCAATGGTTGTAAGATACTTAGCCCCACCCAGCTGCTCTAGAGCCTCATCTGTCCTAGGCATGGGGTAAGCATCTGACTTTGTGTGGCTATTTAATTTCCTGTAGTCCACACAGAACTTGGTGCTGCCATCCTTCTTTGGCACCAGCACCACTGGGAAGGCCCAGGGACTGTTGGACTCTTCAATTACCCCTAGTTCCAACATCTCCTGTACTTCCTCACTCAGAGTCTGTTTGACGCTCACCTAATAGGCCTTTTGATTCCTGTATCCACCTGGTGCTGCATCAGGTGGGTGCACTCTGGTTTCCCAGTGAACATGTTCCCAAAGACCTGTAACACTACTCAGATTTCTCAAACCTGGATAGGAGATAGCTGCTGGGACATTGCTACCCCTTCCACTGAAGTGTCAGTCCGAGCCTCACTGAGAAGATCAGTCACCAGATCTCCCTCAGACTCCTCCTGCAATCCACTGCAAATACTCTGCACAAGGGCCTCCCTATCATGGCAAGGTTTTATCATGTTAACATGATAAAATTTGTGCTCCTGCCTCCTGCCTAGCAGTTCTACCATGTAGTTAACATCACTTACTTTCCTTACCACCTTATAGCATCCCTCCCAAGCTGCTTGCAGCTCATTGTATTTGAAAGGAAAGAGAACCATTACCTGCTGCCATACAGCGTACTCTCTAGCTCAAGCATTCCTGTCATACCATACCTTTTTCTGTTGTTAGGCTTCAGCTAGGTTCTCCATGGTGAAGCCCATGAGTTCCCTGAGCCTTGTCCGGAGGTTTAGGACATATGCCACAACAGACTCCTTGTGAGGTTCACACTCAGCTTCTCACTCATCACAAATTAAATCTAGAGGTTCCCTCACCCTATGCCCATACAGCAACTCAAAGGATGAAAAACCTGTGGATTCCTAGGGAACCTCTCTGTAAGCAAACAACAGATGGGGCAAATATTTGTATCAGTCCCTCTTAAACTGGTCTGCAAATGCCCGTAGCATGGACCTGATTGTAAAGTTTAACCTCTCAACAAGACCATTAGTCTGGGGATGGTAGGGGGTGGTCTTCAGGTGCTTCACCCCACAGTACTTCCACATATAGGCCAGCAGGTCTGACACAAAACTGGCACCTCTCTCAGTCAGTATTTCTTTTGGGAAACCTACCCTGCTGAAAATCTCTAACAAAACATTTTCCACAGCTATAGAGTCCAGAATTCAGCCTAGTGGGCAAGCTAAAACCTCCAGCATCCTCTCTGTCCAACCAGTGCTTTGTGTCCCTGCCCAAGTAGCTGACACACACACATTTTGAGATAAGAGTTATATACAACCACACAGACACTCCTGGGGAAGGCTGGCACAGGTTCTTCAGCTGTACCCCTTTTACCCAGACTATAAGGTACCACCGCTTGCCACCACCCACTAATATCTATCAGCTACCAAAAGGCCCTTATGAAAGGGTGTCCAATTATACTGTGCAATATTATTATCCAAATTATAAGTGCAACTGAACAGTCAAGGCTTATTTGGAGTGACTTTGTACAGTATCATTATATATATATATATATATGCAATTTACTCTACAGATTAAATTATCTCTACAAAAAACAGCCACAGCTGAAAGGTTTTAAAATATTTAATAATAAATAATAAAAACACAAGACAATACTTCTTACTAGACATTGCTAGTCAAGAGTTCAGAGAACACAGAGAAATACTTAAAATAATACAGTAGAAAACTTCTGGCATCAATACAGAAAAAAATGAATCTAATCTTCCTAGTTCTTAGCTATATCTAAGAGAAAACACAGTTCTAAAATAAATTTACATATAGAACATAGGCAGAGTGGTGGTGAGTTGGATGTTCTCAATACAAATGCTCAAATGCCCTCATTCTTTCTGTCCTTAAATTGATAACACAGTACCACAGTTACTCTGGCCTCAAAACAATAGGCAGAATGCCTCCCTCTAGACATCTCAGTTCCAAATTTTAGATCAAAGAATTTCACAATGCTTGACTTATCAGCTTTCTTACAGCAGGGTGCACTGTTATTGTATTTTTTTCAGTTCAACATCCAATACAGTCTTTTCACATTTGAGAAAACAAGCCTGTGGCTTACATTAATATTTACAAATGATAGAATTACCTAACAAATTCTATCTGGCTAGGCTGGCAGCCTTCACCTATCTTCATAGCTTTCACTTCAACACTTCAACAATTATTAAATGTATGAGGATATACATGGTAAATAAACAGAATACAATAACTGATTTAGCTTAAGATATATATGTATAATCTAAAATGGATCTTTATACTAATAATGAGACAATAAGCAATGGGGCAGTAAAATTAAATAGCTAACATCTTCTATGTGGCAGATTAGGAGTTAAGTAAATCACTTTTGGATGAGAATCAATTGAATTGTTTTCTATCTTGGGGGTTATTGGAAGTAGTGCGAGTTAAAGTTCTCAGTTTTGTGAATACACTGTCACCAGAATTCAAGAAAAGTCAAAAAAGTGGCACACCTGTGTAGTAAAAAAAATAGTGCAAGCAAAGATATATGATGCGGCCCTTAACTGAATAAGAACATAGCGCAACAGTGGGTGGATATGCTGGTAAAGATGCAGCATAATTAGTCAATTCATCTACAGAAGGAACATGATCCAGATAGATATGGATAGTGCTACAGCCATCATGTGACCAGGAAAGACAAATCCACACCAGGACTGTACAGCAATGCCCCTACTAATTATAATACATATATGGGAAATAAAGGGATACATTAAGAGCAAATGGTAGCATTGTTGCCTCACGGCAAGAGGTTCTCCCGTTTGATTCTCGGCTGGAGTGCCTTCTGTGTGGAGTCTGCATGTCCTCTCCATGGTCGACTGGTGTTCAAAAGACATTCGTGAATGGGCATGGCTTTGTTGAAGGTTGGGCATCGGGCTGGCACCTCAGCGCTGTAAAATCTACTGCTAATCATTAGCAGACCGGAGTTCCACTGTGACAACCCCTAACTGGGAAAAGCCAAAAGAAGAACAATTAAGAGCAAACAAAGGAAGATACAGAGGTAAAGGAAAGCAAAAGAGATGTGAGGAGCAGGGGGAACTTATTTTTTAAGACAGGTAGAACAGAAGGTATAATGAGGAATTTGAGAATGTTGTTTATTTAGAAATAAATTTGATGGTCATTAGTTCTGACTGCATTACATGAGATAGGAAACATCAACAGTCCTAGAAGGGAAAAATGTTCAGCTGTTTTTTGTTGGTTTTTTTCATGAGATTGATTTTGATGCATGCAAGAACAGTCTATGTTTGTTTGTAGGTGCTGCTTTATTTTTATTTATTTTTTTTACATATATTGTAAAACTTGACTCAGTTCAAATATATGATGGAAGAGAGTTTCTCTGGCTTGTTACATTGGCTGAGTGCAGTGAATACTAAGCATGGCTGTTAGATTTTCTAATGGTTAGTAATTGCCTTTGCTGAAACTGTAACAGTCTTGGGATGTTGTAGATTTGGACCAGTAGCTGAATAGCTGGTCATTTTTGAGGGTTATAGACTATCAAAGGTTGGACGTCAAGCAGGCACCTCGGCGTTGGTGAAAATCTACTGCCAATCATTAGCGGACCTGAGTTCCGGTGTGGCGACCCCTAACCAGGAAAAGCTGAAAGACAAGATAGACTATATTGTATAAAAGTTGGGCTTATTGAATGCTACATAATTTTGTAGATCCAGCCATTCCAATTTCTGTAGTGCAGTACATCAATGTGTTCCATTTGGAATATTTGATGTATATTTTGCTATTTTATTGCATGTTTGCTCTAGTTTGTATGTTTTTTTTTCCAAGTTGGCAAGTATGTTTGATAAAAATTAATAGTTGTTGTTTGATGTGTGTAATAAGAGAATAGCTTTGCTTTCTATAGAATTCCAAGGTGTTTGTTTATTTTGCATATTGCACATTCAATATGAAGGTCAGATTTTAGATGTTGATATCAATAACTTGGTGTGCAATATTTGTTCAATGAGGAAATTATTTATTACAGTGAAATTGAGAGTCAGGGAGTGATATAAGCACTGCAGCTGTGAATTGGATGAGCTTATTTTTTTTCTCTTAAGCATTTAACATTAACTTGGAATTTGTTCAATATTTTTCAATATTTTGGAGTGTTTGCTGTATAAAATTTTGGAGCTGAGTAATGATTTTGCCTGAAAATACTACAGTGGTGGACTCATCTGTAAAGTGTACAAGACTATATTATTTAATGAATATATTGAATAGAAATGGTCCTTGGAAGGATCCTTGTGGTAACCCTGGTGTTATTGGTCTGAAAGAGGACTATGTACATTACCACCTGACTACTAGTGATCTGTCTCCTAGGTAGCTGTTTATCCATTTGATGATATTTTCACCGATGTCTAGTGTTCGTATGTTCAGGAATTGATAGGTACTTACTAGGCTGTTGAACTGTGAAAATTTTAAGAAGGTTAACCTTACATTCCTGTGATAGATTTTGGCTCCCGTGTGTGCTGTATATGTAACCCAGAAGTAGTTAAAACAAAGTTATGTTTGCACATTTATTTTTTGCCCCATTCTGTGACAGTCATGGTTGTTAAACTAGGGGTGAATTTGTGGTTTTCCATCCATTCATCCAAATAGAGTATAAACATTACTTTTGTTTAAGTGAAGAAACAAATAAATAATTGTCAATAAATAAATAAACAAATGTGGAGTGGGGGAAAGTTTTGTAGAAACCGTATTCTCTGTGATACATATTTATTCTTCCAACATGCCCTATTTATATTGAAAAAGAGATTGAGATCCCTTGAGTGGGTGTTCATTCTAGCACTGGACTTGTGACTGTGTAATACTTCAGAAAGGATAGGATCTTTCAAGACTTTATAGATAAGGCAAAGGTCACCCCTGAGCAGCCTGCATTATACCAAGAAGAGGGACAAAACTTTGAGATGGTCTGCATAGTTTTTATGGTTTAGGCCCTTGTTTTTTTGTTTTTTTTTTCAGAAAGAGTTGCAGTCTTTTGAATTGTTGCATGTGTTTTGACAGGTACATATTGAAAGAGAAATTATTTTCAAGGATTGGCCTAATGAGAGCTGAGTATGGTAGACTGATTACATACTTGGATCTGGACAGCATATCTTTGGCTGTAAGCTGTGTATTGAAAAATGACTTCCTTAAAATAGTGGATACATGGCAATCACAGGACAGTTCATTGCTGATGTAGGTTCACAGATATCATACTATAGGATCAGCTTTCAAGGGGGTGTTATTGGTGTGAAAGCTACAAGGGAAGTTATGTTTGCTGAAGGATATTATTAGACATTTTTTGGCATGTAGGTTTCATCCATGGTTTTGACACCTATTTACTTGGGAAAGGCCTTCTTGGAGGATCTTGGTGTCCTCTGGGGTTTTAATGATGGCACCAGGTTTAGAGAGTCATTTGCAAATATGGTGAGCCAACAACCCTTAACATTTGATTTCACCTCCAAGAAGTAAATGCCAAAGAGGCATGGCCCAATGAGTGTGAGATGGTCTCAAACACCTTTATGATGTCTAGATATGCAGTGTGTTCTAATTTGTCCTCACCCATTGCTTCGGTAACATTTTTAAAAAAGTCAACCAGGTTAAGTAGACAGGATCTGCCTTTTACAAATCCAAGCTGTCTTGAGTCAAGAGTATGCAGGTTACCAATATCCTCATCTATCAGTTCCATAATGATTCTTTCCATAGCCTTACAGATGAGGCTGGTCAGGCTTAAGGGTCTATAATTATCTGGGTCTGCTGACACCACAACTTTATGCAAGGAGATGACAGTTGCTGTGCTCCAGTAAACAAACATGAAATTTGTTTGGAGTCTGATACTGAATAGCATATGTAGGGTATCTGACAAGTCTTGTTTCCAAGCCGGGCAGTAGACAGCCTGGTATGTTATCTGCGCCTGCATAAGTAGTGTTCTTTGCCTTGGATAGCATCTTGATAACTTGTTTGTGGGAAATTTGGTGTGTGTGTGTGTGTGTGTGTGTGTGTGTGTGTGTGTGTGTGTGTGTGTGTGTGTGTGTGTGTGTGTGTCTGTATATGTGATCTAGGAATATAGAAGGAACAGTGGGATTAAGTTTGAACTAAACTTTTCCACCAGTGATTGGCTATGTCCTGTAGGTCTGAGTATATGATATCATTAACAATTAGCTCTGCACAGTACCGGATATTGTTTCTGAAGTTAAAGAAGGCTTAGTGGTTATCCTTTGCTGGGTCATGCGTTGATTTGTTTTCTTTTATCATGAGTCTATCTGTTTCGTTACTTATTTATTGCAGTTGTTGGTTGGAAAAGTCTGACTAAGTACAGAGCTCCCTTTTCAACAGAGGTGTGGGGAGAAAAGCTCCTAATTATGCATTTTACATAAAGATTTACATTAGGTTAGAAATAAAACAGCATTTTACAAGGGTCTATATCATATGAGCGAATTACACAAATTGCAAACGCTCATAATATCAAACGTACCGGACATCGAAGTGCTTTTTCTGAGATTGCGGTACAGTGAAGAATGGGATATTTGCCCTTTCTTCACTGTAGTGCAATCTCAGAGTTGGAATATATGTTTAGCGTTGAGGGCATAGCCCCTCACAATAGGAAGTTCAAGGTCTGGTACGTTCGATATTATGCGTGTTCACAATTTGTGCGACTCGCTCATATGATATAGACCCTTTTACAAGTGTATACACAGTCTATTGAGCAGAGTAGCAAAACAAAACAAAACAAAAAAAACAGCACTTTATAAGTTTATACATAGACTAGTGAATGAAGGAATTTTGAAAAAGTTTATACATGATACAGAAAAGTTATTCAATAGTATTTTGAACAGTATGCATAGAAAAGGAGTCATTGCAGACAGTACAGTAAGGCACATATTCATATCTTGAGTAAAGGAAGTTGAGTATAATCCAATATACAGAGAGAAGTTTCAGAGGACCAGTAGCATAGTGTACTTTAAGAAAGCTGTTCCATAATAAAGGCATAAATAGACATAAAGTTGCAGAAAAACAACATCCGTTTATGGGGGTCTATATCATATGAACAAAAGTTCATATGAGAGAACACTCAATGAGCAAAAAATACCGGACATCAAAAACAATATTGAGGGGGGCTGCACCCCCCCACCCCCACTAAATATATATACCAACTCCGACATCGCACTACAGTGAGGAAAGGGTAAATACTCCAATCTTCACTGTACTATGATCCCATAGCATTCATCTTGATGTCTGGTATTTTTGCTCATTAGAGCGTTCGCTTATATGAACTTTCGTTCATATTATTTTGTTTTGTTTTGTTTTTTTTTTTTTGCTGGGTCACAGCTGCCGTTGTAGACTAAAGACTGACTGAAGAAGGTGAAGGAGATGGACTAGAAGTGACTGCAAGTGTGAAGGAGAGAGAGGTGGAGGGGAAGAGAAGACTTTGTAGGTGAATGTAAGAAGGATGAAGTGAGGGGGGGCATGGGGGTGGTAGTCAGTTATAGGGAGGGGGTCAGTGTGCAGAGAAGGGGTGTAAGAGATGTGAGGGAAGTAGCTGAAGGGTAGGAAGCATTATGGAATTATGGTTTAGCCTAGGGGTACTTATCTATGGTTAGTGCAGGGGCAAACTCAGAGATTCTACAGGTGTGACTTTACCGTCTGTTTAAAATGTTTGAGATGTTGTTCTATTTTTAGAGAAAGGGGTATAGTGCTCCAAGCTTTGGTGACATAGTATGAGAACAGTCATCAGCTGTATTGTTGGATTTAGAGAAGTGGAGGAGCAGCATTTGGCTTGAACAAAGGGGTCTGTTTGGTTTGACAGTAAGTGATGTAGTTCAAGCCAGTTTACTTCTTCGAGTGCTAGACAGTGGTGGGATATTTGTGGGTGATTTTCTGCAAACTTTGCTACTTTGTGATAGCATTGCTTGCAATTTAATAGCTAAGAAACTTGTAAGCTGGTTAACATAGGGAGGTTTGGTCAGTGGAGACATTTTTGACTCTATATAGGGAATCCAATTTCTGGTGAGTTTTCCTCTCTGTATGTCGGATGTATGTGGTAACCAAATTTTAAGCTGTTGTCAGTGTAGATGCCAAGCAGCTTAGCATGTGGGGAGATTTCAGTTTTAGTGTTATTTGCTGAGAGAATATCAAAGGCAGGTTTCTGGGCAGAGAAGTGTCTTGAGGTAAAGAGAATATGTTTTCTTTTTTTGGGGGGGGGGCTTAGGAAAACGTTGTGAGTCAGTTTGCCAGGCTTCAGCAGAAGAGAAGGATTCAGGAGTGATATTTTGGAAGTTGTTAAAATTTTGGGTGCTATATATGAGGGTGGTTTCATTGACATACTGAATTACTGTGGCTGATTTGGAGGCATATGGGAGGTTATTAATGAAGTTGCTGAAATTAATGGGACCAAGAATGGATCCTTGGGAGTCATCTACAGAGACAGGGGGAAAGGGGAAGAGTCTTTGTGTTATTTGACATCTTGTGATCTATTAATAATATAACTGAAACCACATGGTTGAGGTTTCGTCAAATCTTACAGCTGAGAGTTTTTGTAGGGAGATTGTGTGTGAGACTGTTTCAATGGCTTTGGAAAGGTTTAGAAAGACAGCAGATACTAGCCTTTCTTCATTCCTAAGGATATTTACAATTGCACTGCAATGTAGGAGGGCTATAGTAGTGCTATCGTGGATGTGGAAGCAGTGTTGGGAGGTGAAGTGGAGGTTATTTCATGTGAGGTTTTGGGAGATCTGAGACTGAATGCATTTTCAAGAATTTTTGATAAGGGAGACATAATTGAAAAAGGGTGGTAGTTACAAAGGTCTGTTATTTCCTCCTTTATGTAGTGGTACAATATTTTTTCCATAGTGTTGGGATGTATGCTTCTGTGATAGAGCAGTTTATGACTATGGAAATTGGATAGGCTATAGTCTTGGCAACCATTTGTAGTTATTCAGTGAGGAGATTGGTGGTGGGTTTTAATATTAAGAGAAGTTCTTTAATAATTTGGTGAGAGAGTTTGAGAACAGTCACCAGCTGTATTGTTGGATGTAGAGATGTGGAGGAGCAGCATTTGGGTTGAGCGAACTGGTTGCAATGAGAAGGGGGCAGAGTAACAAGTGTTGTTGGGGTGAAGGGGCTAGTAGAAGGGGTGTGGTGGTGATTAATTAGGTATGTGATTGAGTTTATGAATTGTGTATTAAAGATTGGGGTAGTGTTTTGTTGAGCACTTTGATTCAAGTTGGGTAACTTGGCCTGGTCTGAGGATTTTGTTAATAGCTGACCAGAACGCCTTTGGATTTTGAAGGTTTTTGGACTGTACATTTCTGTAAACCATGTGACTTTTTACCCTTTGGCTTAGATGTAACTTGGGATATTTTGCAGGCAGCTTAATGATTATGAGCATCAGCTGGGTTTAAAGACCCTGTGTTTCTGACATATAGCCAAAATATCCACTTATGTTGTGCTGATAACGTTAATAAAAGACTGAAATATGCATGTCCACAGCTAATGGGGTTTGGCTTTATTGGCCTGACTGCAACCATTAAGACTTAAAAAGTAAAAGAGCCATCCATGTACATTAAGAAGCCATGTAGCTGAAACACTTGATGTCCTTAAGGGGCCCTTTGCATATATCCTATGGACCTCCATTACAGAAAGTTTAAGGTATTATACAGTGAAAAGGTTAGCTTGGCTGGGTTTTTCTTTCAGTTTTTACTGAATGTTTTTTCCATGAGACCTTTTTACTCTTTAGTTTGTAGGTTAGTTCAATATATATATATATATATATATATATATATATATATATATATATATATATATATATATATATATATATATATATATATATATATATATATATATATATATATATATATATATATATATATATATATATATATATATTATATATATATATATATTTTTTTTTTTTTTGTTGATTTGGTGTTTAGTGTGATTTTTAAGTTGCTGAAATATGTGTAGGTTATTTTGTGTTTATTTTTTATCCAGGAATTCCAGTCAACATTCTGATTTTTCATCATTTTAATAATGACCTGTTTAATAAGTGCCTGGGGCAAAGGAGAAATAAAGTAATGAAGGGAGACAGTGGACTGCTAAAAACAATCAATGAAGCCCAGATGGAAGGCAAGGATACCAATGGAGCTGCTGTGGTCTAAGATAATGGTACAATAATAGTGGACAAAGTTCTTTGTTTTGGGCTGGTAAAAATTTTGCATAAAAATCTAGCCCTTAGACAAATGTTCCAACTGCAAACTTTACTTTTACATAAATTATAGATCTATTTACTTGCAGGAGCACTACTTCTCTTAAAATAAAAATTAAAAAAAATTGTTTATTTTGTTTTAGACTTAAAGAGGTGAATGTACACTGAGCTGATGATAACTCTGGCACAAATACTGTCTGAAATCTGAAAGTAGTTTAAGGAAGGGAAGGAGCAAAGGAAAAATAAATTTAAGGAGGTGAGACTAAGGATGGCTTCTTTGAAGGCATGCAGTGCAGCTGGAGAGATACAGGAGGAGACAAATAATGGGAGTAGCAAGTCTAGATAAAGTGATGCTAATATAAGAAAAAAAAAGTTGGTGTGTAAGAACAGTAAGGAATAAAACTCAGTGTCTATTAGGAAGCAGAAAGTAAAAGCTGACCATCAGGATGGCTTTGGAAGATGGTTTACAGACTGTAAGGCTATTGCTTACAAACTAGGGCACTGATGCACTTCTCTGCAGACTAGTCATTGCACAGGCTAAAATACATATTTGGATTCCACCATAGGTTTATTTTTGAATTTGAACTTACTCCAAAGGGGAATAGCTGCATCTATGCAGCTATTTACATGTGCATAAAATTTGGCAATACAGGATTCCCCATAAGCTCATCACCAGTTTAAGCAGATTAACCTTAACATAATCTCTGAATATTGCGGTATTGGAAGAAGCTTCTGGCTTAAGTCTTATAGTGAAGGGTCTATATTAGATCACCAAAATGGCAGAATTTTGAATGATCTAATAACAAACCCAATATCGCGAGCGCTGAAAACAGCGAAACTGCACAAAACCAAATTCTTTCCTAGGGAAAGAATTCAGTTGGCCGTTGTTGTGGCTTCACTGTTTTCAGTGATGTGATGGAAAGTTACGGGTTGGGTTAAGGTAAGTGTGTGATTATGCGGACATCCGGGTTTGGGCATGGGTTGGGAGAGTTAGGGTTAGGGCGCGGGTCAGGTAAGTGTGCAACTGTGACAGAATTTGAGGTTAGGGGCAGGTTAAGTGAGTTAGGATTAGGGCATGGGTGAGGTGAGTCTGCGATAGTGAGAATTTGGGGTTAGGGGCGGGTTAATTGAGTTAGGGTTAGGGCGCGGGTGAGGTGAGTGTGCAATAGTGACAGACCTTAGGGTTAGGGTCTGGGTTAAGGTAAGTGGATAGATAGTAGTTTATGTGCAGTGTAGTGTAGGTTTAGATGTAACTTTTAAATGTATGTGTGTGGATTGCTGATTTATAGTGTGCTTGTGGTGTGTGTGTGTTTCTCGGAACAGAAATTTTTTTCCCTGGGAAAAAAATTTGCTGTTTTGAGGTTTCGATATTGTTAGGGTTCGGGTTTTGCAGTTCAACGTTACGGCATTCGATAATGAGCAGTTTTGATGATCTGATATAGACCCATAGTGAATGTGACTGACTTCAGATCCAATTTAACCAGGGAGAAAGTTACAATTGGTGGGAGCCACGGCTGTCCCATATCAATAAGAACTAAGTCCAGGATTTTATCACTCCTTGTTAGGGTATGAAATAACTTGTCCAAAGATTTTGTATTAACAAACTTCAGATATTTCTAGGCATACATGCTTGAGGATAAGTAAGTCTCCTAGTGGATGGAGGGTTAGTTGAAGTCAGTTTGGAAAATGGTGTTTGTCTTATTGCATAGGGACACTATACTCTTTAGGTAGGAGGTATAGGCTGAGGTGGATCTAGAAGGGATCCTATAGTTAGCTATGATATGATAAGGGATTTTGTTGATAGTAAGTTGGATATGCTGGATTTCCAAGTCATTATCTTTTCTCATGAGTCTGGAGGTAAATTGTTATTTTTTGTTAAGAATATTGAGACACCAACTTCTTTAGTATCTAGTGTGGTGGGTCTGAACATGTAGTAGGCATTTAAACCCTGCACCGATGGAAACCTTGGACCAGGTCTCCATAACAACTCAGATATCACCATTTTCCAAGTTTAAAAATGCTTGTAGGAAGAGGAACTTTTTGTTAATGCTCCTGTTTTCCCAATTCTGTTTTCTTATCTGGGAAGCTTTAGGAGATTGATGTTGCCTAAAATAGGCACTAAGGTGGGGTGAACAAGAATTTAGCTAATTTATAAAAGCTTTGTGGCAATGCAGTTAAAACAGTCTGCAATCTAGTCTATAGCTGATGTTTATTGTACTCTCTTTGAAGGGCACAAGAAGCTAAGCCAATTGCTGAAGCCAATGATCTTTTGTTCGTATTGCGGCATCATTCTTGGTGATGGAAGAAGGCTGCTCAAAGCTAGTTTCATACCTTTTTCAGACATATATTTTGTGATCTCCAAGTTGCCTGTCTCCCTCTCTTCATATAGTCCAGACAGGTATGTCTCAAGTCAGTTATACTCATGTGCACTATGAGTGTGTCATATGTGTAACTGTTTTGAAAGGACTTGCTTGCATGCATGGTGTGATGAATCCTAGCACCTGATAAGCAACTGACCATGACCCTCTCCTTGCAAAGCCTAGTGAGTGGCACATCTGAGAGTCTTACTATGGAGTTACTATGTTAGGATATTGGATTGTGTGAAGGTCTTATGTGCTTTTGGTCTGAGACATTGGTTGTATGTTTCATGGTAGTTGCTGCCTCTGCTGTGTGTTTGTGGAGTTGATGGTTTCACTTGTTTCTTAGATTACATTTAAGGAGACTTTGGGGTTAAGGTAGGTTAACTTTAAGAACATCAGCTTATGTAGGTCTATGTGTCTGGTCTGAGCTATCTATGTTTTTTTTTAGTGTGGTGCTATGTGGTACTGATAACTTGCTTGCTAGTAGCTGTGACTGTGTGAGAGCTTTGCCTACATTTATGAATATTATATAACTACATGTCACATACACTGCATCTGTTTGTTTCAATAGTAGGTGGTAAACAAGAGACAATTGCTACATTGTCTTGGGATGCCCATTTCAACCAAGCTGGTTACAGACACAGCTTGAAGGAAAATCCAAGGTTATAGTTGCTTACAGAAAATAATGGGAGAGAAAAAGTATTTCAGTAGTTAAAAGGGAGTGAGTTCACAACATCATACTTTTGTAATTAAAGGCAACAACCAAAGAAAGTAGAGAGGCAAGGAGTTTCATGGCCAAACACAAATGTTAGTCAAGAAAGACACTCCCCAGGATTTAATAAAATCCATGTAGGCACAGTGTAGAGCCTACACGGAATGGTACCATGGCTGTGCACACAGTTCTCCCTCAACAGCATGCCATGCATATTAATCATGGAGCATTGCCAAGGCAGAGCAGAGGAACATGATTATTGGATCAGCATAGGAAGTGTAGTACTAACTGTGTCTGCAGATGAGCAAGACACTCCAGGCACTGCTCAATTGTATAATTCCAATGTAATTAAAAAAGAAGTATGTTTGTGTGGCATGACACACAGTGTAGTAATGATAAGCAGTGCCAAGACAGCTGCCTGACATTGAAAAATAGAAACTGAATGCATTTAATAAGTTATTTAAATGTTATGTTTAAGCATAGCTGAGTGGGTTTGCATGATGTGGCAAGGTGCTCAGCACTGCTTATATGTAGCTTATAGGTATATGTAAAGGTATAGCAGAATAACACAAATCCATGTAGTTAAATGGGTAGAGTTACAGCCTCGTGTGCAGTAGGTCCAACATTTGAATATATTAAAGGGAAAGTGAGCATGAATTTTTTAAATATAAATTATAACAATTAATTTAAATTATGGCTCTGCTGCACTCAGCTAAGCTCTGCTAACCTTTGCTAAGACCTGCTAGGCACCACATAAATGCGATAATGGTTGAGCATGTTTATGCACTGCTTAACTTCGCCTGGCTGGTTTTTGCTCTGCTCAACTCAGCTGTGCTGGTTTGTGCACTGCTAAGCGACATGCTGCATTTTTAAATATTCCCCAATGGCATTTAAGGGTGGGAAAACAGGCTATATTAAGCAGAATAGGTGGGAATACAGCATAATCCATTGGAGTTTTGACTCTGAAGGATACAATGGCAGAAGGTGGAGAGGGTTTGTGCTTTTGTGCACAGTGTTGGGGCATTCAGGAGTCCAGGGCTATGGTTGGACTTCTTGGCAAAAACCATGATGACTGGCTGCTGCAGGGAGGTTTCCAGGGCTCAGAGTTTAAGGCTGAGACCTGAAACCAGCTGGCACATGAATTCACCAGTGTGACAGGTATCTCCCACACAGATCAGCAGACACATCACAACTATGATGGCCTGAAATGATGAAAGGGGGATCTTTTGGACACCTGGGTCCAAGAAGGTCAGGCAAGGAATGCCTCACAAGTATGTAAGTAACTTTACCTCTGTTTCACCTATATCTAATCTGAATGTCTGCTAAACTGGTATGCATAATAGTGTGCTTCTCTCCCAACAGCTGCAGAGGAGAGAGCTCGCAACATTGAGGCGCATACAGGGGGCCTGGCCAGGTTGCACAGTGAGTGTGGAGAGTATGGATGTATTATGTTAACTATATTGAAACAAGCAAGATATAGGAAAGGATTAACTGTAATAAAGTATATATTGTAAAGTTTGAAATGCAATAAATGTGGACTTATATCTGTACTGCAATAACTGAATACTGCCAAGTGTAGTGCAATAGGCAAGAAAGAGTAAAGAATTAAGTGCAAAAAAGTATATACAATAAGGTCTGTTGTGCAATAATTGTTGAATTAGAGCTGCTTTGCAAAAACTGAATACTGACAACTGCTGTTTAATAAAAACATGAAACAATATCAAAACTGCATAAAAAGTTTATACAATAAAGTCTGTAGTGCAATAAGTGTGAAAGTAGAGCTGTTTTGCAGGAAATGAATTATGATGATTGTTCTGCAATAACCCATGAACCAATACCAATAACACCAAGGTAAATTGTGAACATCAGGACTGTCTTGTTTTAGTCACTACAGTAGAGCTATATACATTTAGGCTGTGAGGTAAGGTGCTGCACTCTATTATAAGACTGTAATAGCTATATACTGCAAATACAATGGCTGCCAAATGTATTGTTTAACACATATAGCATCATTCAAGGCTAATTCTAGGCCAATATTGTGCACATAATGCTCTATCATCCACAAACAGCAGGTAATCAAGGTAAATGGGTGAGGTAGCCCACTCCTTGATCTGATATTGTTTGTTGACTTCACAGATATTTCAACCCAATAGCAATAAATTGTGTACACCTGCAGTCTGTATAATAATGTATAGATTAACTAATATCTCTGTCATGCAAGTAGTCCATGCATGTGTATTCTGTTGTCACTGCAGTCTAGTATAAAACTGTAGTACTAATAACAGGTCATATTTTGGTTCCAGGTGAGGTCTAGCAAATATCAGTCAGTTAGTAATCAACAGTGAATCAGTAGCTCAGTTTGTTAAATGTGCTCTCTCTAATACATTTTGCAACACACAGACCGAGTTTTGAATCCAGTACTATGTAGCACTAAATATTACAGTATCAATTACGTAATGTTTACAGATTTTTCACTCCACAGGAACTACAGGTAAATGGGTGAGGCAGCCCATATTATGAGTAAATAATTGTGTGTTTAGATGTTACAGGCTGTTAAATCATTAGCAAGAATGTGAAAATACAGCATAAAATAAAGGAAATGAAAATAATAATAATAATAATAATAATAATAATAATAATAATAATAAAATGAAATAAATAAAATGTGTAATCATGGTATGGCTGTATGCCTGAGGTTTCTGTTAAAAATTAGCTGCAGTCAATTCATACACTTCCTGCAGATGTCCTCTGCAGTTACTGCTATTGGATTCAATCCCCATGCCTGCAAACAAGGCATGAGAGTCGCTTAGTTTCTCTACTGTACACATACATGTCTCTCAAGTGTCACACTGTCATGTAATGTAATTAGTAGTGCATAATCCCTCTGTCACAGGAATACCAGGAACATGATTACCTAAATAGCAAAGTGTCACTACATTAGCCCACAGTACACCTTTTTAGTTATATAGGTCCACCTAATGTGCAAGTGTTCTTTATAGTTGTGTACCCACTGTTGTTACTGATTGGCCCATATGTCCTATGTAAATAGCTTAAGGGGTATGTACGTGCTGCAGCACCTATAGGGGACATGTACACATAAAGAAAGGACAGACTTGTACAGTAGATAGTAGTAGTTTTGTCAAGTAAGTAGGATATAGTGGTACTAATAGACTGTTTTTCTCTCTCTCCCCACCCCTTATCTGCATTTTTATTTATTATTGTAATTCATTTTGTATAGTTTAATATTAGCATATGTTGTTACATTAAACTGTATTTGGGGCACGTGTTTTACTATTGTCATGTTTTATAATGGTTGCATATTAACATATCTTGTTGAATTACCCATTTTGTTGGCCTTATGCCATAACTGTTACTGCCAAGCTGTTAATATACTGACTGTTCTGTTATTTATTGCATGTTTCACATAATATGCATTGATATTTACTTGTATTATTTCCACTGTTCTGCCATTCTGTTATTACTAACAATGATTTATTCATAACTAACCCATACCTATTGCTATACCTCCATCTCTGCAGCACAAGGTAGGACAGTTCCCAGTGAGCCACCTACTTTGCCCCAACTGGCCATGGCACTGGGTCCTGGCACATCTGGGACCATGCTAGTGGTGCCCCCTCTACAGCCCCTGCACCACCTGTGGCATCTAGTGAAACCCCCTAAGGAGATGAGGCCCGGCTTCCCCATGGGAAAGGTGGCAGAGGGGCTACTGTCACCCAAAGACAACTGCCGGTCACAGTGTGCAGGATAGTTCAGCAGACTTATGAACCATGTTTGCACCAAACTAAGGGCACACTGGCCAACCTGGTAAGGCAGGATGGCCCTGTTGCCCAGCCACCAGCAGAGACACCTTCAGGGCAGTGAAGGAGCAGTGTCAACTGTCTCATGGGTGAAAATGTGAGTCATGTTGCTGCTGTCTGGAGGCACATACATCTCATATTCCACAACACCCTCCCCACCCAAGGTGATTACCCTGTTCATGTGTTACACATCATCTCTGTCTGCTGTCTTGTCTATCTGCTATTGCATCCTTTCCTACCCAACGTGCCTCCCCACATGTACCTATGTCCTTTTCCTAACATTCCACTCTCTCCTTAAAACAAAATGGGCAGCCGTCCCACAAAAAATAAATAAATAAATCTCCCCCATACATAGCTCTCCATTTCGTACACATGTCCACTGGACAGAACTAGTTTGGTCCAGATGACTTGACAACATATATGTTGTCCATACCCTTCTTTCTGAGGCTTGAGAGTTGAAATTCATGTACAAAATCTGTCAAAATGCGCAGCTATTGCTGTACAAGAAATGGATAGCTATGGTTCTTTCCTACACCCTTCCTTCACATCCCTACCTGCTTTTCATTATGTTTCCCCCCTGCCTGCCCCTTTTCACCACTGTCCTATCACCCCTTTTTCTTTTCTTTATATTTTTTGAGCACTCATTTGCATGGATTTGGGCAGAGCCTCTGCCTTGTCACTTCACTTAGCTCAGCTAAAAGAGCTTTAAATGCCTGTATGTGTCTATTTCATTGTTACTCACATGTACAATATAAACAGCTCTGCCAGGTCTCGAGCCCCTCTCAACTCTAGCACAGTGCATTAACCCACTATGCTACACAGGTTTATGGTTAAACAGGTGTTTCCAGCAATACATACTGATGGCTACCTACAGTCATTAAGCATGTAGCTAAAATAAAAAGTAATTGAAAAAATCGGAGTATACCCTTGGACCCTGGTGCAATAATACACCAGTGAACAGCCAAAGACATAATAATGGATGTCAGTAAGGCCTGCAATAACAGGTATATGTGTAATTTTACCAGAACTTGTGGTAAGACACCTGCTAAGGCAGCAATGGGAAAGTACATGTTCAGCTGGGACCCTGGTGCAGAATTACAACCATATAAAGCCACGCACATACTCATGGATGTAGAAATGTTTCTCACAGCCTGTTTATGTGCACGTATATCTTGCAATTGTAGATGCTTTTGCAGTTTCTCAGTAGCTCAGTGTGTTAAATGCCTTGCATGCAGTACATTTTGCCACACACAGTCCGGGGTTCAAATCCAGTGTTGTGTTACACTTCAGTTACATTTTTGTGAAGACAGCAAGTACCAACTGTGTCTTGCAATCTTAATCCCCACAGATTGCTGCTACATTATTAACTTCCAGCCA
>NC_056741.1:1772328454-1772405954 GCF_019279795.1 Protopterus annectens | reverse complement strand
CATAATATTGTGGTTTTCTCGCAAATTAGAGGCAAATCATTAAAGACTGAAGTTAAGAAATAATGACAGACATTTGAGAATCAGACTACATAGACATCAGGAGATTCATAATAATGCAAGACCTGTTATTCTATCAATTCTGTAGATTTGTAAGTGCAATATTTAAAATGTGTCCCTCTTTTGGGGCCTTAGTCCCACTTCTATTCAGGACTTTGGCCAGATTTGTTGTTCTAAGATGTTGAGAAGTATGATGTGACTGGGGGTACATGCTGTAACACCACACACAGGGTAACAGACTGCATACCTCTCCCTGTACATGTTTTTGCAGAATGTCTAGCATTTTGCCCCATATGTCTGCTCTGTTCCTCATAAAATTGTATTTTTCTGGCAATATACTGTAAAATGCAAGCAGTAAAGTGTTGTAACTACTGACACATTTAATTAACTCATTCACTCAAATGGAGCTCAGGAAGTTTGCACTGTTACTTCCAATGGGCGGAGCCTAAGACTTTTGAAAGAATCAAATTATGTCTTCACATTTCAAACAAATGTTCATATCTCTGGAACCATAAGGGTTATGAATTAAGTATAAATGGCAAACTCTTCAGAACAAACTATTTTTATAGTGGGAACATTCTTTAGGTTCTAGGTCTTAAACTGAATTTTATAAGTCACAGTAAACACAGCGACTATTACATTTGCAATATTTTATAAACAACTGAATATCTCAGCAACAACACAAGTTACACACATATTGTTATCCGCATTTTATCCATCTAGCTGAGAGCTTTCTTATGAGGCTAAGGAGTTCTGCCTGTGTTACTTGGTTGTTGAGATATTTAGAAAAACGTGAAAATTATATCTATATAAATTAATATCACAAAAGTAACAGTTAATATTTATTTACCTGCACTAGACAGAGGTCAAATATTAATGCAGTTGAGTTTGCTATTGTGTAAACTTTAAGAAGAAATATTTTAAAAAGTTGTGCATAACATGGTTTTGGAATTGTTGGTGCAAATATGAACAAGCAATATTTGATGCCTAGAGGCATCAGTAGGAGTCAACTGCAGATGCACCTGGAGGTGTCACTTGGATGCAATGTGCTAAGTGATGGCCTTTACATCCTGCAGCTAATCTGACCTGTTGCAACTTGCTGTTATACTAGCCACCGTCTAGGTTACTCAGAGCATGTATAATGTCTGTCTGTAGGTTTGAGCCTTTGTCACCCTATTTTCTCTGGCTTTGTCCATCTGTCTTGTAGCAACAGACTGAGGAGTTATGACACTCTGTGGGAATACCATCATATGAGTACCTCACATGCAAAAAATGTATATGCCGGCAGATTCGAACCATCAACACCATCACCCATGCTAATGTCCCTAGCCCAGTGAGCCACATCAGGCACCAGACAGAGAGGTTGCATTATTCACACTATTAATAACATACAGACATACACTGTCACACTTGCGTTTTGTGGGAAATACAATCTGTGGCCAGGTTCTATGTCACAGCTCTGGTCTGCTGATATATTATTGCAGACTTACTGTTACAGCAGTTGTATAGGAACACAAATCTGTTGGGGTGGGGGACAACCAGCCCCATGCTCTGCTGGCATAGACAGTCATGAGACTGTCCTGTGACCCCACTGTTTGGCATCTTCTTTGAATAATGTAGTGTATTTCCAGCCATGTGGCTTAGTGAATATTATGGAGCACGTACTATTAGACAGAATACCTATTGTTCCAAGTAGCTGTTAGATCTCTGAAACTAGCCCAGTAGCCCACTATATTCTCCTGCATACATGCAGCAGGTCCATACATATGGTACCGTAGTCTAGTACCCCATCCAAGTGGTGTATAGGAGAATGACTTTGCTTGTGATTGCAGCAGTTGACAGACCGGTAGTACAGGGCTGATTCTGCCTGATGCATGCAGTACACAGACAATACATGGTTAGGTATGGGTTGTGTGTGCTGGCTGGTCATTTTTAGTATATGTATGTAAGTTGGAGTAAGGTGCCAGTCCCTAGGGCACTATGTTGTCAGTACATGTGCTGTGCATTGTCTCTTGGCCAAGGCCAGGGCATACTGAGCATGCCTACAGCTGCCTACAGGTACAACCTCAGGGGGGGTTATCCTTTGAGTCCCCCTGTGAGTGTGGCTGTGGTGACCTTGGCACTGGTAGGGGGCTGTGTATCCCTTCACTCTGCTGATCCTGCTACAGCTGTTTCCACAGGATCATATTGTGTAGCATGACACATACTGTGAACATCTGTGCACATGTGGCTGGAGAGTACTGCAGGGCTCCACCAGATATATAAAGGCACCTGAACTGTGACTTTAACAGCGCAAACACACACTCTACAATGTTCCTAGTTTGTGTGTATGCCTCATTGTAGGGTTCTTCAGTAGGTGTGTGTGCATTTCGGATGGGTGTCATCATCCACAGTTCCAGTGCATAGCCAGCATCCCCCATTAAATGCCCGTACATGATGTCCCCCCTAGCAAACCTCTGGTACAGCTGTGATGCATTCCAGATATGGGAGGTGTGATAACTGCCACGGCTGCCGGCAAACAGAATGATGATAATACCTCGGGCATTGTACATGGCCTTGCAGTTGATGGAGTGTTACCCCTTGCGGTTGATGTAGACTCTACCCTCCTCACTGGCTGGTGGCTTGATGTGTGCATGAGTGCAATCTATGGCACCCAGTACCTCAGGGTAGTGTGCCACATGTTAGAAGAGTTGCATACTGCTGGCCCTCTTCTCAGGGGTGCAGGGTAAATACATGTGCCCACTAGCATTTGGTAGCATGACATCCAGGAACTGGTGGAGTACCCAGGATGTTGATGCCTGTGAGACCCCCATCATGTACCCAATTGGTCTTTGGAAAGTGCCTGTAGCTAGTATCCTAAGGGCTACACGTACCTTTGTTTCCACTGTCATGGGTTACCCTCTGTTGGCTCTGGGTCTGAGTTGAGGGTGACAGAGCTCAGTGAGTTCTTGTAGTAGGTCCCTGTCCAGCCTGTAGTGCTCTACAATCTCCAGCTCATGGCCTGAACACTCTTCTCCTTCTCTGCATAGACCTATTGTCAGCAGCAGCAGCAGCACTGACCTCAGCATCTAGCTAAAGAATTATAAATGGCAAACTCTTCAGCATAAACTATTTTTATAGTGGTAGTATTTTTTAGGTTCTAGGTCTTAAACCATATTTTATAAGTCACAGAAAACACAATAACTATTACATTTGTAATATTTTGTAAACAACTTACAATATCTCAGCAAATGCTCAGGTTACATGCATATTGTAAGGAACATTTTATTCATCTAGCTGAGAGCTTTCATATGAGACTAAGGGGTTCTGTCTGTTATACTTAGTTGCTGAGATATTAAGAAATATGTGAAAAATTATGTCTATATAAATTAATATCATAAACACAACAGTTAATGTCTATTTACCTGCACTAGACAGAGGTCAAATATTAATGCAGTTAAATTTGCCATTGTGAAAGCTTTAAGATGAAATCTTTTAAAACCTTGCACATAGCATGTTTTGGAATTATTGATGCAAATATGAACAAGCAATATTTGATGTCTAGGGGTGTCAGTAGGAGTTAATTGCAGATGCACCTGGAGGCATCGCTCAGATGTAATGAGTTAATCCACTTAGGATGTTATTGTATAGCCTGAGACTGGCACAAACAGAAGCTGAAGACAATTAAAAAGTTCTAAATCTCACACAACAAAATCAATTAACTGAAACCTTACATCCACCTAAAAGCAATTAAAGTTATGCAACTCTACCTGGTTCGCCATTTCTCTTGCAATAAGACAACAATGATTTAATGTAATAATAGCATCCATTTGCTAACTATGTAGAACCACTGTGCACACAGTCCTTTTTCAGTCGCAGCATCTGGTTAAGGGGCTTGCTCAAAGTTAAACAGTAGGCAAAGAAAGACTGAGGGAATTAAACTATATACCTTAGAAATTATAGCTCAGAGCCTTAACCATCTGTACCAACTGCCAAGTCACTTAAAAAATGAATGATGTACAGCTATTTACTAAAATTACTAAACAAAGGCTTAAAACAATTTCCAGCATTTTACCCAGATGCTGTAGCATTAAACAACAAAAACACCAATTTAAAATAATTTAAATTTAAGAACTGGTAAGCAAATGCAAACAACTAACTTAAGACATGAAATGAGAAGGAAAACATTTAGCTTTTACAGACATAGCTGAAGCTGCTAGGTTTTATTGCTATTTTTAGTTGATTTACTTGTGTTTAGGTAAGTCAGTTTGCCAGTTTTTATCATGTATCCTGGTCTTTATTTATTTTCAGGGGGATAATAAATTATCGTGTTAAAAAGTAGCTTAGAAATTGCTCATTTATGCATTTTCCAGGATCTTTGGCAAAGGAAATAGCATAACAATGTCTGAAATTTGTACTCTCTGCTGATGCTGCTAGAGTTTCAAGGGGTGTGATGTATACTTGTTTCCAACTTGCTAATGTATACCTGTTAAGGAAAATGGTTAAGTATGTTAATATAAGACCAAGTACAACCAACTTGTAACAACAAGCAGCAAAGCCAGATCCTCGGACTCGAACAGAGAAGATAATCCAGTAATAATATTGATAGCGATTTATTAAATAATAAATGTCACTAGTTAAAATCCATACACAGAGCTCTATACCACAAGGTTTAGCGCTTTCATCTGATACATTCCAGACTTCTTCAGATTCAAATTGATGTAGGGTATGCTATTGCTCCATTTGTGTTTTCAGACACTCTTCAGGTAGATTTCCTTGTGCAAGAGCAGTTGGTTTAATTTTCAGTAGAAGTTTTTTTGTATGTATGTGTTTAATGAGATGAAGTTATAGTTTGTTTACAGTCCTGTACAGTTCATTAGTGCTGTAGTGCTTTTGGTCTGCTTTGATTTAGTTGGTTAGACACAGATGCTATAAAATGAACATTCATAGGTCAGGCTACAGTGAAGTAATTTTTATTTCGGAGTGGGTTTGTTTGTTTTTATTTTATTTTATGCATGTATCTATGTGTGTATGTGCATATGTACGTATGTATGTATGTATGTATTTATTGCTTGAGTGTTATTTTGTAAATATGGCACCATAGCTGTTTTGAATTGTCTGAGTGCATATATCCTGTCAGCAAATGCACATAGTGAATAAGGAACACATATGCTCATTGTGTATTATACTCTTTGTATTAAGTATAATATAGGTAAAAAGCATATGAGAATATAATACATTCACAAAATCACGTGTAACATCATGTATGCATGTCATATAGAGATATATTCAAATAATCACATTGAGTATAAATGTTCTAATAGCACTCATTCATACATGCACATCATAATTAAATATCACAGATTTACTCATTTATTATGCAAAGCATCATGAATGACTTATTTAGACACATTCATACATGTGCATCATATATGACCTTAATGTTTTTAGTCATCCACATGTCCAGCATCATGCATAAACATCTTCACACAAACTCATTCATGGATAAAGATTGTGCATGAATGTCACCAATCAGGCATGTATATCACACATGAATATATGTGTACTCAGTACTTACTCAAACTCATACATGAGCAACATTGTCATGCATGTATTATTCATGCAACATACCATTACCTCTACTGATTACCAAACAGACTAGACAGTGACTCAGCACCCTGTTCACATTACAGTCTTCTAAAAGAACTTGTATAGAAATTCCCATGGAGTCAAAGTTTTTAAATGACCTTACTCAGTGATAGAATAACCCTCAACACTGATATAAATTATATAAATTAGTTTTTTATATGAAGAAGTTAACTATACCTTCATTCTCTTTAAAATATTTCACCATGTGTTTTGCCTCTTCAAAGATCCGTGTTTCCATGGACGTTTTTCCTAGACCAAAGTTTTTCAACAGCATCAAGCAAAATCTCCTCTGTTCTTTCCAGCTTTGGCCATAACGGGCTCCAACAATACCTGTGGAAGTCAAAGATCATCAATTAAAATACACTACAAAGAAAAAGAATAGAATATAATAGACTCTCATTTAACAATACTTTGCAAGTATGATCTAAAATATTCCCTGTATAACCTAAGTCTGAATTGATTGTTTAAATATTATGCAGTGTCTGACACTTATTTCTTTAGTATCAGTCCTTACCTATATATAATGTTCAGCCCCTAACATATAGACATGTAATCCTTGTCTGCATAATAACTGTCTTTAGTCTGGGTCATGTCAGCAAAAGGCCCCATGATACTTTTATGCTATTTGACTTAACTAATAAAATAAAAATAAAATAGAATAACAATACATAAAATAAATGAAATAAAAAAGGAACACAACAATGCAGTCCAGAACATGACAGTTATCTAGAGCATACTTTGAACTACTACAAATGCAGCACAGTGGAAGAGTTTGGGGAAATCATACAGTATTATTTGTTTATTTATTGATTAAGAGATGCATTGATGCTCTTATGTACCCAAACATGAACTAAAAACAAGGACCCCTTTCACCCTTGAAATGGACACAAGAAAGACAATATAGGCAAAACTGACAGAAAGCAGAAGTTCTAATAAAATTGTTAGTGAAAGGCAATCCCCAGGATTTAATAAAATCCATGTAGCCATAGTGTAGAGCCTACATGGAATGTTACCATGTCCATGTACACGTTTCCCCCTCGACAAAGCGTCATGCATATTAATGATGGAGCATTGACGAGGGAGAGCCAAGGAACACGGTTATTGAATCAGTGTAAGGAGTGTAGTGTTAACTGTTTCCACAGATGAGTAAGACACCCCCTGTGCCATCCAATTGTATTATATCAATGTAATTTTTTTATTTTAAGAAGCATGCTTGTGTGGTGTGGCATGGAGTGCAGCAATGCTAAGTGGCATCAAGACTCCTGCCAGACATCTAAAAATTGAAACCAAATGCATTTAATTATTTATTTAAATGTCATGTTTATGCATAACTGAGCTGGTTTGTGCAAAGTGGTGCAGTGCTCAGCACTGCTTATAGGTAGCTCAGAGGTATATGTAAAGGTATAGCAGAATTACATATATCCATGTAGCTAAATGGGTAGAGTTACAGCCTCAGGAGCAGTAGGACCAGGAGTTGAATACATGAAAGGGAAAATAAGCATTCATTTTTGAAATACAGATTATGCCCATTGCTTTAAATTATGGCCTGTTACACTCTGCTAAGCTCTGCTAAAACCTGCTAAGCACCGCATAAACAAGATAATGGTTGAAAATGTTTATGACTGCCCGGCTCTGCTTGGCTGGTTTGCACATTGCTAAGCACTGCTAAGCATATGGTTCTACAAGTTTTTGCACTGCTCAGCTCAGCTGTGCTGGTTTGTGTGGTACTATGTGACATGGCAGTTTTTTAAATGTTGCCCAATGGCATGTAATGGTGGACAAACAGGCTATATTAAGCAAGAATACAGCAGCATCCATTGGAGTTATGTCTCTTAAGGGTACTATGGCAGGCATTGGTGAAGGTATGCACTTTCAGATGCATTGTTGGGGCATTCTGTAGTCCAGGGTCATGGTTGAACTCCTAGTAAAAAAACATGATGACCAGCTGCTGCAGGGAGGTTTCCAGGGCTCAAAGTAGAAGGTGGAGACCTGTGACTGGCTGGCAATGGAACTCACTAGTGTTACTGGTATCCCACGCACAGGTAAGCAGTGTCATCACCACCATGATAACTTGAAATATTGAAAGAGGGATCTCTTGGACACCTGGGTCCAAGAAGCTCAGGCAAGGAATGCAATTATGTCAGTAATTTTACCTCTGTTACACCAAAATCTAATCTGAATGTCTGTCAAACTGGTATGCATAATGGTGTGCTTCTCTCTCAACAGCTGCAGAGGAGAGGGCTTGCAGCAGTGAGTCACATGGGGGGCGCTTGGCCAGGTTGCACCATGAGTCTGATGAGTACTGATGTCTCATGCTAACTTTACTGAAATAAGCAAGCAAGAGTAAAGAATTAACTGCAATAAAGTATATACAGTAAAGTTTGTAATGCAATAGATGTGGACTTAGATCTGTACTGCAATAAATGAGTAATGCCAACTGTAGTGAAATAAAAACATGAAACAATGCCATTAACTGCATTAACGTATATACAATAAACTCTGTAGTGCAACAAATGTGGAATTAGAGCTGTATTGCAAGAACTGAATAATGACAACTATTGTGCAATTAAAACTTGAAACAATACCAGTAACTGCAATAAAAGTATAAACAATCATTTGTAGTGCAATAAGTGTAGAATTAGAGCTGTTTTGCAAGACATGAATAATGCCAACTGTTCTGCAATAAAACATGAACCATTACCAATAACACCAAGGCAAATAGTAGAGTTGTATGCATCAGGCTATAAGGTAAGCTGCTACAGTCAAGTGTAACACAGTAATAGTTGTAGAATGCAAATATAATGACTGCCAAATGTATTATTTAACTCATATAGTACTGTTCAAGGCTATTTCTAGGCCAGTATTGTTCACATAATGTTCTGTCAGGTAAGCAATGTATATGGGTGTGGTAGCCCACTCCATGATCTGATATTGTTTGTTGACTTCACAGATATTTCAACCCTCTAACAATATATTGTGTACACCTGCATTCCATATACTAATGTATATATTACCTACTATCTCTGTCACGCTGGTATTTCATGCATGTGTGTTCTACTGTCACTGCAGTCTAGTATAACACTGTAGTACTACTACCAGGTCATATTTTGGTTCCAGATGAGCTCTAGGTAAATATCAGTCAGTAATCAGCAGTGATTCAGTAGCTCAGTTTGTTAAATGCACTTTATGTTGTACATATTGCCACACACAGACCAGGATTCGAATCCAGTACTATGTAACACTAAATATTACAGTATCAGTCATGTAATGTTTACAGATTCTCTCTCCACAGGAATTATAGGTAAATGGTGTAGGTAGCCCATAATATGATTAAATAAGTGTGTGTTTAGATGTCACAGACTATTACAATCATTAGTAAGAATGTGAAAATGCATCATAAAATAAAGGAAATAAATATAATAATAATAAAAAATAAGAAAGAAAATGTGTAATCTTGGTATGGCTGTATGCCTGGAGTGTCTGAAAAAGTTGTTGCAGTCCATTAATAAAGTCCATGCAGATGTCCTCTGCAGTCACTGTTATTGGGTTCCATCCCAATGCCTGCCAAGCAAGACATGCTAGTTGTTTGGTTTCTGTACTGTACACATACATGTCTCTCAAATGTCACGCTGTCATGTAATGTAATTAGTAGTGCATAATCTGTCTGTCACTGGGTTAACATCGAAATGATTACCTAAATTGCAAAGTATCTCTACATCAGCTTACAGTACACATTGGTAGGTATATAGGTTCACCTGATGTGCAAGTGTTCTGTGTAGTTGTGTACCTGCAGTTGTTACTGCTTGGCCCATACCACCCATGTAAATAACTTTTCAGGTATGTATGTGCTACAGTAGCTACAGGGGACTTGTACAAATAAATAAAGCACAGAGCTGTACAATACATAGTAGTACTGTTGTCAAGTAAATATCCTATAATGGTACTAATGGACTGTTTTTCTCTCTCTCTCCCCACCCATTATTTTCATTTATTTATTAATGTTACTCATTGGCTATGGTTTACTATTAACATATGTTGTTGCATTAAACTGTATTTTTGGGCATGTGTTTTATTATCGTTATGTACAATAATGGTTGCATATTAACATATCTTGTTGAATTGCCTGTTTTGTTGGCCTTATGTTGCAACTGTTACTGACATGCTGTTAATATGCTGACTGTGCTGTTATTTATTGTTGTGTTTCACATAATATGCATTGATATGTACTTGGGTTATTTTCACTGTTTTGGCATGCTGTTATTACTAACAATCTTTTGTTCATAACTAACCTATACTTATTGATATTCCTCCATCACCACAGTACATCAGGGTAGGCCAATTCCTGATGACCCACCGACCTTACGTCAACTTGCCGTGGCACCAGGCCTGGCATGTCTGGGAGCCAGGCAGTTGGTGCCCCCTCCACTGCCCCTGCACCACTGGTGGTATTGAGTGGAACTGTCTCAGGGGAAGGGGCGGCCCAGCCTCCCCCTGGGAGTGCTGGCAGAGGGGCTGCAGTCACCCAAGAGCAACTGCCAGTCATGGTGCACAGGATCATTCATCAGACCTATGAACATCACCTGCACCAGACTGAGGGCACGTTGGCAAACCTGGTAGGACAGACTGGCCCTGGTGCCCAGCCCCCAGCACAGCCACCTTCAGGGCACTGAAGAAGCAGTGTCAACTGTCCCATGGGTGGGGACGGGAATCACACTGCTACCATCTATAGGGATGTGCAACTCTGATTCCACAACACCCCCCCATCCAAGGTGTTTAACCCCTCATGTGTCACACACCACCCTTGTCTGCTGTTTTGTCTGTCTTGTCTGTCTAAAAACACATCTACTCCTGCCCAACTTACTTCCCCACATGTACCTTTGTCCTATCCCCAACATTCCACTCTCTCCTTATAAAAAAAGGGCACCTGTCCCACAAAAAATATTGACCCTTACATAGCTCTTCATTTCTCACACATGTACACTGGACACAATTAATTTGGTCTAATTGGCTTGACAACATATTTATGTTGTTCTCATCCCTTTCTCTGGGTTTGAGAGTTCAAATTCAGCTACAAAATCTGTCAGAATGCATAGCTATGGTTCTTTCCTACACCTGTTGAGCACATCCTTACCTGCCTTTCACCCTGCTTGCCCCATTTCATCACTTTCCTATCACCCCCTTTTTCTTTTCTTTATATTTTTAGTGCAGATTTGCATGGAGGGGCACGGTGTAGCATGCTTCATCACTTAGCTCAGCTTTAAAGATTATATGTGTCTATTTCATTGTTACTCACATATAGACAAGAAGCTCCTCTAGCAGGTTTTGAACCCAGACCCCTCTCAACTATAGAACACTGCTTTAACCCACCATGCTACACAGGTCTCAAACCAAACAGCTGTTTCTAGAAAAACATACTGATTGCTACTTACAGTCATTAAGCATGTAACTGAAATAAAAAACTAATGGGAAATATGGGAGTGTAACTTGGACTCTGGTGCAATAATACACTAGTGGACAGCCAAAGACATAATAATGGATATAAATAAGGACTGTGATAGCAGGTACATATGCCCTTTTACCAACAACTTGTGGAAAGACACCTGCCAAGGCAGCAATGGTGAAGTACATGTACACCTGGGAACCTGGTGCAGAAATACAACCATATAAAGCCATGCACATACTCATGGATGTAGAACTCTTTCACAAAGCCTGTATACATGCACATATATATTGCAAATATGCATACATATGCAGTGACTCAGTAGCTCAGTATGTTCAATGCCTTGCTTGCAATACATTTTGCCACACACAGTCCTGGGTTCAAATCTAGTTTTGTGTTGCAGTTCAATTACATTATTGTGATGACAGCAAGTAATGACTGAGTCATTCATTCATAATCCACACAGGTTACTGCTAATTCATAAACTGCTACCCAGTTTTGCAAGTAAAAGGGCTGCAGTTAGGGACACACTGCACATATCTGTACAGCCTAACTATATGTTGCCTACTACTCTGGTAGTGGCACTGTTGCATAACAGACATTACTTACTAACATCCCTCGATTGGACTGTAAAGGGTACCTTTACCCTACCTCTGCTGTAATGACAAGGGTGATACAGATGCCACACATACATGTACAGCTTGCTGACTCTCAAAGTGTTCACACTCCCCCCTATGTATTCTAGCCCACAGCAGCAGCAGTTGCAGCCTGTAGCATACACAGCTGTACATAAAAGTAGCTGCTACAGATGTACCATGCCCCCAACCCCTAGAACAAGGAATCCGGATACAGCCATACTTAATGTGGGGACAAAGGCCCAGAGTTAGGGACATGTTCTACAGTTTGCTTTTACAGAGATACTCAGGTGATAGAATAACAGCTATGACATCAGCATGCATATTCTGATGGGTATGCAATCTGACACTCAAATGTATGTCTTTCATTACTGACTTCAACCCACAATGATTTGCCAATGATTTGACAGATAACCACAATGTCATGGGACACTGAACACACGTATTAGGTGAAACTGTGGACATACTGCATAAATATCTACAGTTGACAGTTATGATACCTACACTCTGGGATGGTGTAGTCTCCACACCTCAGTAATGTTGATCTGAACAGCTATGAAAGGAGGCCAGGTCTATATAAAGGTCTTATATATTGCACTGTGGTGGTATGTCATAGGTTCATAGGTAGGTACTAGGCTATCAGCTCTAGGACCTATACAAGCTGAGCCAAAAAGGTACCCTGGCTTTTGCCACCCAAGAAAAGTATTTTCCTGTGCCACTGTCAAGCAGAGTCACAGAAGTGATCCCTGGGGTGAATTTCCTATTTCCCATCCAATCATCAAGATTTTTCTTGAAGAGTGCTAATGAGGAGCTTTGTTTGATATAGATAGGTAATTTATTCCAGAGTATGGTAAGTCTCTGGGACAGGAATCTATCCCTCCGGCATGTTCTGTTTATTGTGGTGACAAGGCTTAGGTCCCTAGAGCATGTAGCTCAGAGGGATTGGGATTTCTTTAAGTGAAGCATGTCCAACAGCTCTGGGTTTGACATAGCTTTGCATGTTAGGCAGAGATCACCTCTGAATAGGCGATATGCGACGGAGTAAAGCTGGAGTTTTTTGAGACAGTATGTGTAGGGCATCTGTTTGAGGCTGGTAATCCTCTTTGTGAGGTATTTCTGTGGCCTTTCCAGTTGTTGTAGATGTCTTGTGAGGTACATACCAAAAGGGGTGTTGTACTCTATAATGGGTCTAATGAGTGATGAGTAGAGGGGAACAATGACCTTTTTTTTCCAGATGAGAAACCTTTTGTGATGAGGTGTGCCATGTAGAAGGATTTCCTGACTACTGTGGCAATGTAATTATCAAAGGAGAGACTACTGTCCACCTGTGTCCCAAGGTCTCTTATCACACTTTTGGTGTTAAGTATACTACTGCCTATGTTGTAGTTCATGGGTACAGAGTTTTTACCAAAGGGTAAACAGCCTCTGCAAGGCTCGAAACCAGGACCATGCACACCATAGACAGAGGGATTTATCACTAAGCCATGCCAGACATTGGCTAATGACAGTGCAATTCAGCTATTCTGGTTGCAGTTAGCAGACCAGGACCCTGCACACCATAGATAGAGGGATTTATCACTAAGCCATGCCATACATTGGCTAATGACAGTGCAATTCAGCTATTCTGGTTGCAGTTAGCATGCATATTCTGATGGGTATGAAATCTGACACTATTTAAGAAAAATCTTGATGACTGGATGGGAGATAGGAAATTCACCCCGGGGATCACTTCTGTGGCTCTGCTCAACAGTGACACAGGAAAAAAATGTTCTTGGGTGGCGAAAGCCAGGATACATTTGGCTAGGCTTATATAGGCCCTAGGGCCAATAGCCTAGTACCTAACTATGAACCTATATCAGAGCCACAGACTGGTGCAGAGGCAATTACTTGTTAATGAGCATAAGCTTCAAAAGGCAAGCAGCTGGTTATGGGGAACAAGTCTGCATGAGACTTACCTCACAGACACTCATTGCAAAACAGTACTGGAAGCAAAGTTCAAAAAAGGAGTACTGCACTCTACCAGGTATGTAAATAATTTCTCTATATAACAGGATATAGATGGAGGGATGGAGGGATGGGGAATAGGGATTACAACAGTAATCCTGTCCTAGATCTATGGTAATAACAAGTCATTGATACTCTGCTGTCCTTCACCTACACGCATGCCTCTCAACTGTCCCTGATTTCACTCAGATATTTGCTGTGTCCCTCTTAATCTCTGTTACAAAAGATGGCTGTTTTAGGAAAGCCAGTGGATTACATGTATTACATAGTGACAATAAGGAAGGGTATACACTCCTGTAATGTCAAATGATGTACAGTAATTCATCTCCTCTCTTTCTGTCAATGTCTCACATAAATAGTACTAACATTTTCAAAGTGCTCCTGATGTACTCTGGCTAAGTGCCTGTTTCTGTTGACATTTGTCCCTGTTTTGTTGAAAGCTATGCCTAACATACCTGTCAACCTCTTACAGCAAGAAATCTGGACAAAGCCATATTTAATGGAGGAACAAAGGCCCAATATTAGGGACACTTGGTAGATATTGCTCTTGCAAACTACAGCAGTTAATAGAATGACAGGTATTACAGTAGCCATGGCTGGGTTCTGCAGGGTATGAAGTGTGAAACTCAGATGTCTGTCTTTATTTTCTTACATCAAGCATCAATGATTGGCCAACCATTTGTCACACATTCACAAGCTTGTGTGAAAATCATCAAGACTATGAGACAAAGATCTTGATATTCTGCAAATATCTGTATAGTTGAGAGGTATGATGCCTACAGGAAATATATACTGCAGCAGGTTTGCATTGTTTACTGTCAGTGTGGTACATTCATATCGCTGGACTGTCCCCATACAGTTTTTGTAATAGCACACTGCTATTAGTCTGGCAGTATCTGTGTGACACATTAGTGGAAGTTTGTCCATAGGGGACACACCACAGTAGACTGTAGTGCTGAATGTAGGGACATGCAGCAGAATCTGCCATGGCACACAGGAACATACCCCAGTATTGCTTCTATCTTTGTGGTATCCACACATGTAGTGTGTTGGCAGACTGTAGGGTATGACATGTGACGGAGAAATGTATAGGGTAGGACATTATGGGTGTGCTGGATCTGTACATAGTGGGCATCCACGTACCTGGTCCTGTACTGTGTTCCCCTTTTGTTGTCATTCAGGAACCATGTATCACAGGAGACAACCCCTTCTCACAGGCAGAGAATGACATCATACTGGATGGGCCGTGACATCACCATCAGATCTTGTGATCCAGGGGAAGGCAGAATCAGGGACAGTATGCAGCACTGTGGGCAGACCTTGTACAGGATGTAAATCAGATTGGCCAACAGGACAGGACCTATGAGCAGGTCCAACATCGGGTCACAGACATGCTGAATGCTGCACGTCAAAGGGCAGCTGCTTTTGCCATGGAATGTGCCACCACCAGTGAAGAGCCTGTAAAGGAGCAATGAGTCTCAGCCACAGAGGAATTCCTGGTTTACTTAGGACCAAATTACAGCTCCCAGGCATCCATCATGCCATACATCATGGAGGTGGGTGCCACAGTGTCCAGAGCAGAGGAGCATCCAGGTAAGCTTACTGTGTTCACCAGTGCAATACTGTATCAGTCATAGTGGCAGGCTGTACATACCTGTACATTGGTGTCATGTCTATCTACATTGGGGGGTTTGGGGTTTACACTCAGTTCTGCACACATATTCAGAATGTTAGCAATACAGCCAGTAACACAGCAGCTTCTGTAAAGTGGATATATGTTCATATTACCTTGTAGTGCTGCAACATTTGGTGGTGCTGACAATAACTCTCCCTCATCTTTTCATAGGTCTATTAGGTGCTGCCTAAGCCTGTGGTCCTGTTTCTGGTAAGTACGATACTGTTATTTTACAGATCATATATACCCTGTGAAAGCTAAGGGTTGCCATATTGCCCTATGTGCAAATGTTGTGTTTAGGCAGAGTAGAATATTTATATATTCCATTCTGGAACAGTTAACTACAGTTAATAGGCTGGGTAATCACAGGTGTGTATTTGAATGAACATTAACATGTGTGCACTTATAGTTATGAGCAACTATGCAGCCTGGTATATATGAGGCAATTGTTCCAAGATGCCTGTTCAAACACAAAAGGGAGATGGTGCATACCTGAGGCAGTGACACTATTAGTGGCATATCATTCGCAAGATAGGTGTGCTGGGTTTATGTGTAGTTATATCATGTATAGTGCCATATTGCATACCTTACAGGTATATTTTACTGGCAACTTTAACTGGATGAAGCTAAAGTGCATGTTATAAAGGCCTTGATCTGTATTTATATGTTATGAGGTTGTCTGTTGTACATAGGAGTGGAGATGAAAAGATGTGAGACTGGTAATGCAGTTGTGGATCCTCATCTGTATGAGTCTGTGTGGATTACCATACATAACAGTGCAGGTAGTAATGCACTGCTTTTGTCTCGGTTTTTACAGGTGACCATGGGAGTCGGAGTCTGTCACAACCTGATGTTGGGGGCTGAATCTGTCCCATGGGTTGACATCCCTCTACTGCCCCTATTGCCTCTGCACACAGTCAGTATGCCCACACATACCCAGTCCACACAGGCCACAGATATTGAACAGTCAGATGGTGGAGACATTGAACAGGGAAGTGTGGCAACTATGGCTCCAGTGAGTGTAGACACTGGCCATAGCCAGAGTGCTAGTGATGTCCCACACAGGCAGACTGACAGGGGTGCTTGTAAGAGGCCTGCTGTTTGTCCAGCACCTGTTGCTGGTGTCACATCACAAGTCATTCGACATTTCGGGCCATCATGGAGGCACAGGCATGTTTTGAATGCAACACCATATGTATGCTTAAGGTTATGGATGCAGCACAGTCTGACATCCGTGACTACCTCTACTGTATTGGAGACACCCTGGATCAGTTTACTGATGCAGTGGACAGACAGTAGGCTGAGACAGTGTCTGTCTTGGAGAGCACATTGTTTCTGCAGGAACATTTGGTTGGAGTTGGTCTTCGGACACATGGACATAGGTCAGCAGTATCATCTGCTGAGAGTCCACATGGCCATGCACATTAACGCTCCTGTAGTGGCACTACCTCCAGCACTACAGAGTTTAAGTGTGCTGTCCACACCACAATGTGGCAGGCCATGGGACCGTGGTCCTGGGTGGCTCCATGGGGAACACAGCCCCAACAGACATCAGTCACCATCAGGTACTAGCACCACATCTAACCTTGGACATGATGGTGCCAGTGCTACTCCTGGCAGAGCCAGTTCCCATGTTCATGGCCAGAGATGGGGACCTTTCCACTCTATCATGATTGGTCCACAGCTGTCCAACATGCACACATGTACGGCTAGCACTGTTCTTGACTGCTCTTGTCTCCGGCCATGAACACACGAACTGGCTCTGCCAGAAGCACTGGCACCACCATGCCCCATGGCCTGCCACATCATGGTGTGGACAGCACATCTCCCTCTGTAGTGGTGGAGGTACTGTCACTATGGGAGTGTGACTGTGTGTGGCCATGTGGACTCTCAACAGATGGTGTTGCTGACCTACCTCCATGTGTATGATGCCCAACTCCAACCAGATGTTCCAGCAATGATTATGTGAGGTCCAAGACAGACACTGTCTCAACCCACCACCTGTCCACTGCATCAGTGAACCAATACAGTGTGTCCCCAATGTGGTGGAAGCAGACTGTGCTGCATTCATAACCCTAAGCATACATCTGGTGTTGTGTCCAGAACGTGTCTATACCTCCATGACAGCCCAAAACGTATGTGATGTGACATCAGCAACAGTTGGTGGACAAACAGCAGTCTCCCTATGAGCATCCCGGTCAATCTGCCTGTGTAGGACCTCACTAGCTCTCTGGCTATGACCAATGTCTACACTCATTGGAGCCATAGGTGCCACACTTCTCTGTTTAATGTCTCCACCTTTTACCTGTCCAATATCCATTCCCTTTGGGGATTGGGTATGTGTGGGCATACTGACTGAGTGGAGACACAATGGGGGCAGAAGTGGGATATCAACCTCTGGGACAGATTCATCCCCTGACAACCCCACCTGTTCCTCAATATGGCCACCATCATAATCAGAGTCCACTGAGATTCAGACATCAGGTTGAGAGGGGGACAGACTCTAACCTCCCTGGTAACTAAGAGAAAAGCAGTACATTACTACCTGCACTATGTATGGTAATCCACACAGACTCATACAGATGAGGATCCACACCTGCAGTATCAGTCTCACGTCTTCTCATCTCCACTCACATGCACAACAGACTACCTCACAACATGCAGACACAAGTCAAGACGTTTACAATATGCACTTCAACTACATCCAGTTATAGTTGCCAGTACAATATACCTGTAGGATATGCAGTATGTCACTGTATGTGATAGAAATACACATAAAACCCAGTACCCCTATCTTGAGAATGATAACCCACTGCTAGTGTCACTGCCTCAAGTATGTATCAGCTCTCTTTTGTGTTTGCACAGGCATCTTGGAGCAATTGCCTCATGTATACCAGGCTGCATAGTCACTCATAACTATAAGTATAAACGTGTCAATGTTCATTCAACTACACACCTGTGATTACCCAGTCTATGAACTGTAGTTAACTTTTCCAGAATGGAACATGCAAACATTCTACTCTGGCTAAACACATTTGTACAAAGGGCAATATGGCAGCCCTTAACTTTCAAAGGGTAGATATGATCTGTAAAACAACAGTGTCATACTTACCAGGCACAGAATCCCAGCCTTGAGAAACTCCTGATGGACCTAAGAATAGGTGAGGGTAAGGTATTGTCAGCACTGCCACATGTTGCAGCGCTGCAAGGTAATAACTATATATATCCACATGTACAGTAGCTACTATGATAATGGCTATATTGCTGATATTCTGAGGATGTGTGCAGAATTGTGCACACCTGTGCATAACACCCAACACCCCATGCTGATAGACCTGACTCCCATGTACTGATATGTAGAGCCTGCCACAATGACTGATACAGTAATACAGTGGTGAAAACAGTCAGCTTACCTAGATGCTCCTCTTCAGTGGACACTGTGGCACCCACCTCCAGGATATATGGCATGATGGCTGCCTGGGAGCTGTTGGTTGATCCTTGGTTCACCAGGAATTCCTTTTTGACCGAGACTGGTTGTTCCACCCCAGGCCCTCCACCAGTGGCAGCACAATCCCTGGCAACAGCAGCTCCCTTTGCTGTTCAGCATTCACCATATCTATGGCCCTGTGTTGGAACTGCTCATAGGTCCTGTCCTGTTGGCTAATCTGATTAACAGCCTGCACAAAGTCTGTCCACAATGTCATCTGCTGTTCACAATTGTGCTGACCCCTAACAAGCAAGATGTGATGGTGGTGTCTGAGGCCATCCAGTATAATGTCATTCGCTGCAGTTGTGAATGGTGGATGCCTCCTGCGGTACATAGTTCCTGAAAGATAACAAGGGGAGAACACATTACAGGACTTGATACATGGACATCCACTATGTACAGATCCTACATGCACATTATGGCCTGTATTATCCACTGCTCCCTCACACATCATACCCAACAATCTGTAAACACTCTACATGTGTGGATATCACCAAAGTATGAGCAATACTGGGTTATATCCCTGTGAGCCATAACAGATTCTGCTGTATATCCTGGCACCCATCACTGCAATCTACTGTGGTGTGTCCACTACAAGCAAATTCCCACAAATATGTCATACAGCCACTGTCAGACAAATAGCAGTGTGCTATTACAACTATATGGAGAAAGTTCAGCAACACCAGTGTGCCACAATGACACAAAGCAATGCACATCTGCTGTAGTATATGTTCCCTGTAGGCATCATACTTCTCAACTATACAAAAGTTTGGAGAATGTCAGGATGTTTGCCTCATACGTGTGGTCCTTTCCACACAAACTTGTGGATGTCTGACAAATAATTGACCAAGCATTGATGATTGATGTAAGGAAATAAAGTCAGAATCTGACTTTTGCATGTCATACCCGTCAGAAAACAGTTATGCTACAGTAGTATCTGTTAGTCTACTCATGCTCTTAGTTTGTACGGACTATATTTATACCCTGTCGCTGGGTTTGGTTCTTTGACCCCCATTAATTATGGCTTTGCCCTGAATATTTACTGAAGGAGGTTGACAGGTATAGCTCTAAACCAAACAGGGATAAATGTCAATGAAACAGGGACTTGGGACATTCAGGGACACTTTTACAATGTTAGAACTATTTATATGACACATTCACAGAAGGAGACAAGGTGAAATACAGTACATTGTTTGAAGTTACAGGGGTGTACACCCTTAGTTATTGTCACTATGTATTACTTGTAATACACTAGCTTTCCTACAACAGCCCATCATTGCAGGCAGGATTGACAGGGACAGAGCTGCGATGTGATTGAAAGCTGGAACAGTTGAGAGACATGCCTGTAGGTGTTGGACATCAGAGTATTACTGGCATGTCAATACCATAGATCTAAGACAAGTCTACTGCTGTAATCTATATTCCCCATACCTCCATCTTCCCATCTGCATCCTATTATATGGAGAACTGTATTACATACCTGGTGGACTGCAGTTTTCCTTTTTTGAATCTTTTCTCTGGAAATGCTTTAGACATACACTATCTGTGTGACTGAAATCTCATACAGGCCTGTTCCCCATAACCACTTGATTGACTTTTGATGGTAATGTTAATTAACAGGTAATTGCCTCTGCATCAATCTGTGGCTCTGAATTGCTAACTGCAGCTAGAACAGATGAATTGCATTGTCACTAGGCAATGACATGTCACCACAGTGCAATATATAAGGCTTTCCTGTAGGCCTTGACTCCTTTCTTACTGTATGAGATGGAAGTTACTGAGGTGTGGAGACTGCAGCATCACAGAGGGCAGGTACAAATACTGTCCACAGTAGAGATTTATGATGTATGACCACAGTTTTGCCTCATATGCTTGGTCAGTGTCCCATGACATTTTAATCATCTGGCAGTTAACTGGGAAATATTTTGGGTTGAGGTCAGTAAGGGACAAGAGACATATGAGTGTCACATTTCACACTCATCAAAATATGCATGCCAATGCAGTAGCTGTTATTTTATCAATCTACTATCCTTTGTAGGGGCATATTGATACACATGTCCCAAGCTCTGGGCCTTCTCCCCACATTAAGTATGACTGTGTCCAGATCCCTTGTTCTAGGGGGTTGTGAGGTACAGTAGGTCTGTAGCAGCTACCTTTACATACAGCTATGTATGCAGCAGCAGCCTATTACATACAGGGGGGGAGTGTGAACACTTTGGTGGACAGCAAGCTGTCTGTGTAATTGTGGCAGCTGTGTCAGGCCTGCCATTACCACATAGCCATGGTAAGGATAGTCTATACAGTCCAATCAGTGAAAGTGCTTAAAGTACATCTGTTATAAAACAGTGCAAATAGAGTAGTAGATGAAATACAGCTAGGCTATATGGATATGTGCTTTGTGTATCTGCCTGCAGATCTTTTTCTTGCCAGTCTGGGTGGCAGTTAATAACATAGCAGTGACCTGTGGGGATTAAGATTGCATGACACAGTTGGTACTTGCTGTCTTCACAATAATGTAATTGAAGTGCAACACAACACTGGATTCAAACCCCAGATGGTGTGTGGCAAAATATACTGCATGCAAAGCATTTAACAGACTGAAGTACTGAAACACTGCAAAAGCATACACATTTGCAAGATATATGTGCACATATACAGGCTGTGAGAAACATTTCTACATCCATGAGTATGTGTGTGGCTTTATATGGTTGTATGTCAGAAAAATATGTATTAGTGCATGTATTAGTAATATGCTTAGTGCATTTAAGGCTTGAAAAGGGTTAACACATTTATTCTATTTCACACTGCATAAAATCTGTACGAATTGCAGAAGCTTCCTTACCTTGTATTGTCATGAAATATGCGCAGCTATAATCTTTTGCTTATGCTTTAGAAATTTACAGGGAAGCAGATAATTTCTGCTTATGTCAGGAAAATAATGAATAGATGTATCACTTGTTATGAGACTTAGACAAGGAGTTCCGCTTGTGCTGTGAGAAATCCGCTTGTGCTGTGAGAAAATACACAGCTGCAGAAGCTATAGATAATCAGAACAAAGACTGCTTGAAAATATGAACTGCAATCAGCATTTGCTTGTGCCTAAGTTAGAAAAGTACCTTGAAATGTAAAACATGTATTAGAACTACACAATAGAAGCTTGTAACGGGCTAGAGCCCACCAAGGCCAGGTTGTTTTTCTCAAAATGTTTTTCATAAATCCAGTTATGTCAGCAGAAAATCTGAGTAACATCTGCTGAAGAACAATACTGAAAGTTGTGTTTGATTACATCAACCATAGAAGGCAATGTCTTGTAGAACAGTATAAGAATAGCATACTTCCTGTTAGTAGTTAGGCAAAATCCTGTATTTGCATGTTTTTGTCTCCTTGCAGCAAGTTATTAAATGTGCCTTATCTGAACCTTACGTGTATTGGTCTTTGAAGTTTTTTCCTTTGACAGATTGGTCCTTCGAGCCGGAAACCCTCACTTCGCCTTGAATCAGACAGGTCAGGTGACTTGAAACCGTACGGGGAAGAAACCACATCGGTTCTTCTTATTTGAAAAGCTCTCAGACTGAATTGTCATACAAAAGAGGCCAGCCACTTTCTGATCTGCGACTGAGAGACGGGTTTTTCCACGAACCAGGTGATCAATCACGAAGGCTCAGGTAAGGTGAATCTACCTTTTTTCTCTTTTAGATCAGGGACTAGATTTGTATTGTTTTTGTCAGGACTGTATTTTTTCAAGTCAGGGACAGAAAAGATCAGGGAAACAGACCAGGTAGGCAGTCATTCTGAAGAGACTATAACAAAATCCATGGTACTATGTTAAAAATAAGGAGTTACGTAATGACTAAAAAGGGTAGAACAAAATGGGTAATAATTACACAAAAATACCCCAAAATCCGCCGTTAACTGAAGACGTGAAATACATGCAGTCACAGCGTGCTGATAATATTAAATAATACTCAAAATGGGTTAATAAGTATGAATTTCATGGTAAATTGGAAAAATCCTCACTTGCCAAACTTGTCAAACAGCTTAAAACTGATTCCAAAGGTCGGGTAAAAAAGCAGTGCCAATTAGGAATTCCTCAGGCACACAGGTGGATTGAGGAAGTAAACCGTAGGGAACAAAAGAGTAATAATTCAAAAGCAATGTTTTTAGATAAGGAGAACAATAACTTAGTAATAGCATCGGCCCCTCCGCCTACCTTACCAGAATATAAAGCAAGTGAACAAGTTAGTCCACCTCTGCGATATCCTGCTGCCACTGTAAACAGAGACACTACAAAAGCAAAAACGTTTATTAGAGATCCCATCGAGACCAGGTCTCAAACACGGGCAGGTAACTCAAAAGGGGACATTGAATTATATCAAATGGGTTAGGAATTCACGATCTATGAGTGAAGAAGAAATATGCCCACTCATAGAAGTACCTAATCCTCAGGCAGGGCAAGAAGGTCAGGACCCAACTATTCTAGTGTATAGACCCTGGACTCCGGAAGACATCTGAAAAGCCACTGAGGGAATTCCCTATCCAAAAGTTAATTTCAGAAAGTTCTTAGAAGATTTACAAGGAATGAGGCTAAGTTATAACTTAAACGGAGAAGAGGTTGAAAAAGTAATCAGACAAATTGTGGGACCGGATTGGCACATGATTATTGGCAACTGGAATCCCGGTGACACTGTGCTCAGGCCCCTCCCACATAGCAGCGCAGAGCTAGACAACAGAGTGAAAGGTTTTACAGACTGAATCTCTGAGAAATGGAAGCCTAGGGCAGACTGGACTTGCATTAATCAATGCATCCAACAAGAAGGCGAAACTATTGACAGATATTATGCTAGACTGTTAGAATGTTTTAATAACCACTGTGGAATGCAGGTTCCTGAAGATCAGACACAAGATTCCCAATATGAGCAGCAGTTAAAGAATGCATTCTTGAAAGGCAGCATTGCACCCATAAGCAGTTTTATTACAAAGCATATGGTAGACCATCGTACAAGCAGGTTACAGTCATTACTTGAATATGCTAGGCATGCTGAAAGGCATTTTAATAGCAAAAAGAAAAAGAAAGCCCAAGTATTTTCTGTAGAAGATGGAGCAGAAGTTTATGTAGTACAGTCTGGGAAAAGGGGCAAGAGAAATGCCCAGGGAAACAAACAATCTGATCAGCGATCAGAGGACTTTGAAGGGCGAAAGAAAAGGGGTGAATGTTTTAAATGTGGTAAAAAGGGACACTTGGCAAGGGATTGCAAGAAAAACAAGAAGGCAACCATGGAAGACAAGGAGGGTGAGGACTGACTATGTGATAGCCAAGAATCACTAGAAGGGGATAGTGGAGAAAGGAGAAATGAGAACGTGATAGAAGGAGTAGAGGATGTGACAGACGAAATAGAGGAAATGCAGGAAGTTACGGATAGTGACGAAAATGAAATATTGGATTTAGCTTTATTGAGCTTAGAGCTCTATTTAGCAGACACAAAACCAGGAGTTACACTCCTGGTAGAAGGGAGGGAGGTCAAATTCTTGTGTGACTCACGGGCATCACGGACCCTGATACATCCCTCCAAACTGCCAGAGTATTCAGAGTCACCTGATTACATACTAGTGAAAGCAGCTAATGGACAGCTGTATCGGGAGGCCCTCTCCCATAATATTGCAATAACTGATCCTGTTTCAGGATTGACCCAGAAGAGCAAAATTGTTGTTTCCGCAAAATGCCCAGTAAACCTCTTGGGCAGAGACCTTATGCAGCTATTTGGTATAGCAGTAGTTCCGACTATGCAGGGTATGGAAGCACAGTGACAAATTGATACCTTTACAGTGCAATCGGAGGGTGAAATGTTCTATTGGTACAGCCAGGACTTGGTTACGACTGATCCAGTGGCAGTGACCGAAGAGTTGATGAACGTAGCCATCAGCAAGTTACCCTCCCTTGACACTGATAAACAACATTTGTTGCACTGTACACTGTATTATTGTAACACACCAGGACCTGATAAGGAATATGAGCAAGAATTATTTAGAAATCGTGCAAGCAGATTGATATTACGTAATCTGTACTGGGATATGGAAGAGAACAGTATAGCCAGCTGTTCATTGCCCCAGGAGTTCTTTGCACTCTATAAATCTAATCGATTACCACATGTTAGCTTAACTAAGGACAAGAATGTAAAATGGGTAGACTTAGGAGAAAAGGTCACAAGATGGGAAAAGCAGACAGAGTTAGAACTGTCAGAACAGAGAATACAAATGCAGAAGGTGAATTGGATAACTCAGACCCACCCAGTCATGCACTTGCAGTCTAGCAAGGACAGCTGGTTAGCACTCCTATTAAAGGAGGAAGAGAATGCCTTACAGAATATACCAGAAACTCTTTGGTCAACAGGAAAGTCAGATGTAGAACTTATTCGTACAGAGGGACCAGTTACTATCATGCCAAATTCAGCATTTAGACCACAGAAAAGACAGTATCCCTTAAGAAAAGATGCAGAGGTAGGAATCAAACCTATTATAGCAGCTTTACTTAAGGAAGGGGTGCTGGTGGAATCTCCTGATTCACCATGTAACACACCCTTATTTCCTGTTAAGAAAGCGAATGGGGAATGGCGTATGGTCCAAGATTTACGACCCAGTAATACCAAGGACACCTACAGTGCCAGACCCACACACCCTGTTGAATGATTTAAAACCTCAACAGAAATATTTTTCTGTGGTAGATATCAGCAATGTGTTATTTTCGATACCGATACACCCTGACAGCCAATATTGGTTTGCATTCACATTTCAGAGGAAAAGGTATACATATACATGACTACCACAGGGATATTGTGAAAGTCCGACAATATTCTCACAAGAAATGGCAAGCAACTTGGCGGGATTTACCCCACCAAGAGGCAGTCAGATTTTACTTTATGTTGATGATATCCTGCTGGCAGCTCCCACCCAGCAAGATTGCAAAGAAGATACCATAGCGCTATTACAATTTTTAGCCACTGAAGGACATAAAGTAAACAAAAATAAACTGCAGCTTTGGAAAAAACAAGTGAAATACCTTGGATATGTAATATCCAAAGAGGGTAGGACATTAGATGAGGACAGAAAAATAGCGATTTTACAAGCAACAAAACCCACTACCAAGAAGGAAATGATGTCCTTCCTGGGTACGACTAATTTTTGCCAGAGCTGGATTCCAAACTATGCCTTGGAATCTGCACCACTGACTAACCTGATATATAAAAAGCCTATGGCAGCACAGGATTTGTTACAATGGACACCAGAAGCAGAATCTGCTTTCAGCAAACTGAAACAGTTAATAGTGTCCTCATTAGTTTTAGGATTACCAAACTATCATAAACATTTTTTCCAAACTGTAGATTGTAAGCAAGGTTATATGACATCAGTGCTGACACAGCAGCATGGGGACAAGCAATGCCCTATTGCTTATTATTCATCACAACTAGACCCGGTGGCAAGGTCTTTAGCTCACTGTGTACAAGTGGTAGTTGCAGCTGCAATGGCAGTACAGGCTTCGGCCTCAGTAGTTTTATTTCACCCTCTCACTTTGAGAGTGCCTCAGGCAGTCGCGATTATTTTACTGCAAGAGAAGGTAGCATATCTTTCCCCTGCTAGACATCTTTCCTGTATGATTATATTGTTGAGCCAACCTCATATGACAATTGAATGGTGCATGACTTTGAACCCTTCTACCTTGCTCCCAACCCCTGCAGATGGCACACCACACAGCTGCCTGCAGGTGATTGAGCAAAAGACACTGCCTAGAAAATATCTCACGGATGTTCCCTTGGATGATGCCAAGGTGACATACTACATGGATGGCTTGTGCAAAAGGGGTCCTGCAGGACAGAACCTAGTAGGATATGCAGTAGTTTCTGATACTGAGACCACAATTTATCTGCACAGGCAGCAGAATTGATTGCCTTGACATGGGCATGTACCTTAGCAAAGGGTAAATGTGTGAACGTTTTTACTGACAGCCAGTACGCTTTTTCTACTGTACATGTTTTTGTGCAACAGTGGAAAAATCGAGGAATGATAACATCTACTGGCAAACTAATCAGTCATGCACAGTTTATTTTAGATCTTTTAGAATCTATTCAGTTATCTCAGAAAGTAGCTATTTGTAAATGCACAGCTCATACCAAACAACAGGATAGGATTTCAAAAGGTAATGCGAGAGCTGATACAGCTGCAAAACAGGCAGCTTCAGAAGTATTTATTTCAGATGAGGAATTACAACCCTCTGAAATTTTAGACTTAGAAATGTTAAAGACAATGCAGACACTTACTACGCAGGCTGAAAAACAAAGATGGGTAAGATGAGGAGCAATTCTCGAAAAGGGGCTGTACATCTCTAAAGAAGGGAAACCGATATTACCATCTAATTTGTTTAGATATGCAGCCTTGTTGAGCCATGGGCAATGCCATGTCTCAACAGGGGGGCTGGTACAGCTGGTGAACCAAGTGTTCACAACGTATGGATTTACAAACTACTCTAAAAATTTTGTTTGATGTGTCACGTTTGTAACAAACATCATGCACAAGGGGCATTAAAGCCTAAGCAAGGGAGTTTCCCTACACCACCATATCCATTTCATACTATCTGTATGGATTTCATAAAATTGAACAAATGTGAAAATAAGAAGTATTGTCTTGCCATTGTAGATATGTTTTCCAGATTGCTAGAAGCCTTTCCGACTAAAAATCCAGATGCGGCTACCATAGCAAAAATCCTCATTAAAGAAATCATCCCTAGATTTGGCATTCCGGAAAGGATCTACAGTGACAATGGTACACACTTTGTAAACCAAACCATACAGCTGTTAAGTAAACATTTTGGTATTTCTTTAAAAAATCATTGTGCATATCATTCGCAATCTGCAGGGCTAGTTGAGAGGTATAATGGGATTTTGAAAAGTAAGCTAAGAAAGTTGATAGTAGAAACAGGGAGAAATTGGGTGTACTGTCTGCCCCTGGCACTGTTGAGCATGAGAACTGTTCTGAATGCAAAAGGATTGACTCCTTTTGAAAAATTATTTGGAAGGGCTTATTATATGCCTCAGTGGAAACCTCTCATGCCCACAGACCAGGAAGCCGACTGTACACTAGCAGAGTATATGAGAAATTTGTTGAATTCTAAACATCTGTTGCAGTCAAATTCTGTTTCAGATAAAGAACAAACCAGACCATCAAAAGTGGCAGTGGTCCCAGGAACCTGGATCTGGGTGAAGGCAATAAAAAAGAAGAATTGGACGTCACCAAAGTGGGAAGGTCCATATTAAGTGCTTCTGTCGACACCCACTGCAGTCAAGATCGTAGAGTGTGCCTCGTGGATCCACCTGATGCACTGCAAATTAGTTAAGAACTTTGAACTGGACAAAAATCTTGTCACATGTCAAGAGCAATAATGATAGAATCCAGAAAAAAACAGGAATGTAAAACAACCATTTCCTCAGAAGTATTGCATAATCATCCTGCTAACTGTACTAGTGACAGTAATCTTTGTGTTGTGGCCATTCCTTTTTCCAGCCACACAAACTGAATTGAATAAACATGAAGCATTGCTCATAAACTGGCACCCAAACTTCAACACTTACCAGGCAATTAAATATGTGTATACTGAGACTTTCAATGTTTCGAATTGCTGGATTTGCACAGCTTTGCCGACAGCATACGGGGGGGGTTATTAATGACTGCAGTCCCCCTAGGGGTCAACGAGACATGGGAAAACTTGATTTATGATACCTCAACCATTACATCACAAGATAAAATAGCATTGCACTTGTCTGTTCCACAAAAGGGAACTGTGTGTTTTTATAAAAAATGATACTGTTCAGGTGGGTTGGAGCAATTGCAATGTGACTGTTCCTTATAAATGTTACACTAAAGCTAACAATGCAGGTTCTTATTGTAATACAAACTATTATTCATTTCTTGAATTGATGCACAAAACAATTGATGAAGTAAAACATAATTCTGTTCTCTATAAACAGCTGTCTATAATTGATAGAAAAATGTTTCATGCAGGGCAAGTGTATAGTCATAGCAAAGTTACTACTAAGGTAGAGGTTTGTTATTTTGTATGTGGTAGAAAAGCATACAAGTGGTTACCTGAGAATTGGTCCGCCAGTTGTTTTTTGGGCTACCTGGTTCCGGCCATACGATACACTGCAGTCTTACCTTGATGAAAAATTCGGAATGTCCGAGAAGCCGTCAAGAAACCTGAAAATCCAGTGGGGCAAATTGATGGGCGCTGGAAAAACCATCATTCTATAGGCGATAAACTGACACACATGGACTTGAGTGACAGTGTTATATCGTGGGCAGGCATATCACCAGCATATGGAGCAGTGAAATTGATCTGGGAGCTGAGAAAATTGTCTAAACTTCTCGAAGTAATGAGTAATGCAACTTTTTCTGCTCTCGAATTGGTGAATGATAAACTGAATGCCATGAGAACTGTAGTGCTTCAAAACCGCATGGCTCTCGACTTCACCCTAGTGGTGAGAGGCGGTACTTGCGCTTTAATCCAGGAGGAGTGTTGTTTGTATATTTCTGACCATAAACACGAGATAGACAATCATCTTGAGGTAATTCAGCAAGTGTCGGCCATGACCAAACCAGGACCAAACCCACTGACGGACTTTTTCCAGAAATGGTTTGGGGGGTGGGGTACTATCCTAATGAACATTCTGATTGTCATTTGTGTAGGAATGATCCTACTGGGAGTATGTGTTTGCTGTGGCATTCCCTGCATGAAAAGGCTGATCAAAGACCTTATAGACATGTCAGTTTCTGAAACCTTATATCAAAGTACTGAGTTTGAAGAACTGTTAAAAGATTGAAAATGCTTTTATAAGTTTAAATTGAATGACTCTCTTAACTGCAAATGCTAAGTGGGAAGAGGTTAGGAGAAGAAAAAAATGTTTATGCTTATTTTGAAAGTAGAATAACAGTATTAAAAGGGGGGAAATGTCAGAAAAATATGTATTAGTGTATGTATTAGTAATATGCTTAGTGCATTTAAGGCTTGAAAAGGGTTAACACATTTATTCTATTTCACACTGCATAAACTCTGTACGAATTGCATAAGCTTCCTAACCTTGTATTGTAATGAAATATGTGCAGCTATAATCTTTTGCTTATGCATTAGAAATTTACAGGGAAGCAGATAATTTCTGCTTGTGTCAGGAAAATAATGAATAGCTGTATCACTTGTTATGAGACTTAGACAAGGAGTTCCGCTTGTGCTGTGAGAAAATACACAGCTGCAGAAGCTATAGATAATCAGAACAAAGACTGCTTGAAAATATGAACTGCAATCAGAGTCCCAGTTGAACATGTACTTTGCCATTGCTGCCTTAGCAGGTGTCTTACTACAAAGTTGCTGATAAAAGGGCACATATACCTTATATCACAGGCCTCATTTAAATCTATTATTATGTCTTTGGTTGTCCACTGGTGTATTGTTGCTCCTGGGTCCTATTTTTCCAATTACTTTTTTATTTAAGATTTAAGATTTATGCTTAATGACTGTAGGTAGCAATCAGTATGTATTGCTAGAAACACCTATTTAACCTAAAATGTGGGTGGCATGGTGGGTTCATGCACTGCACCATAATAAGATGAGTCTGGATTCAAGAACTGGCACATCTGTTTACTTTGTACATGTGAGTAACAATAAAATAGGCACACATAGGCATTAAAGCTTTTTAAAGCACATTAAAGCTCATTTAAGCTCAGCTAAGTGAAGCAGCATGGAGTGGCACACCATACCACTCCATACATGCAAATCTGTGCAAGTGTGTACTAAAAAATATAAATAAAAGAAAAAGGGGATGATAGAACAGTGGTGGAATGGGGGCAAGCAGGAGGAAAAAGCATAGCGAAAAGCAGGTAGGGATATGCAGTAAGGGTGTAGGAAAGAACCATAGCTATCCATTTGTTGTACAGCAATAGCTGTGCATTTTTACAGATTTTGTACATGAATTTGGACTCTGAAAGCCCAGAGAGAGGGGTGAGAACAGCATAAATGTGTTGTCAAAGCAATTGGACCAAATTAGTTGTGTCCAGTGGACATGTGTACAAAATGGAGAGCTATGTATGAGGCAATATTATTTTTGGGGGACTGGTGCCCATTTTTATTTTTTAAGGAGAGAGAGAGTGGAATTGCCTCACTGCAAGAGGTTCTCTGCTTCAATCCTCAGCTGGGATGCCTTCTGTGTAGAGTCTGCATGTCCTTCCTGTGGTCGCATGGGTTTCCTCCCACATCCCAAAGACATTCTGTGGGTGGATTGGACACTCCAAACTGGCACTTGGCATGAGTGCGTGTGTGTGTGTGCCTTCTGTGGAAGGTTCGGTGTCGGACTGCCAACTCGACACCGTAAAACTCCACTGCCAATCATGAGCAGACAGGTGATCCACTGTGGTGACCCCTAACTGGGAAAAGCCAAAAAAGAAGAAGAAGGAGAGAGAGTGAAATGTTGGGGAAGGGACATAGGTACATGTGGTGAGGTAAGTTGGGTATGAGAGGATGCAATAGCAGATAGACAAGACAGCAAACAGGGGTGGTGATGACACATGAGATGGGTAAACACCTTGGATGGGGAGGGCGTTGTGGAATTGGAGATGCATGTGCCTCCAGATAGCAGCTGCATGACTCATGTCCTCACCTGTGGGACAGTCGACACTGCTCTTTCACTGCCTTGAAGGTGGCTGTGCTGGAGGCTGGGTGCCAGGGCTAGTCTTCCCCACCAGGTTGGCCAGTGTGCCCTCAATGCAGGCATGGTTCATAAGTCCACTGAACTATCCTGTGCACCATGACTGGCAGTTGACTTTACGTAATAGCAGCCCCTCCACCACCACTCCCAGGGGGAAGCCGGGCCCTTTCCCCTGAGGCAGTTCCACCTGATGCCACAGGTGGTGCAGGGGCAGTGGAGGGGCACCACTGGCCTGTGTCCCAGAAGTGCCATGACCTATTTGATGCAAGGTAGGTGAATCACCGAGAACCGGACTACCCTAACATGTTGCGATGATGGAGGTATAGCAATAGGTCTAGGTTAGTTATGAACAAAACATTATTAGTAATAACAGCATGCCAGAACAGTGGAAATAACCCAAGTACATAGCAATGCATATTATGTGAAACACAACAATAAATAACAGAACAGCCAGTATATTAACAGCAGATCAGTATCAATTATGGCATAAGGCCAACAAAATAGGTAATTCAATAAGATATGTTAATATACAACCATTATAATACATAACAATAATAAAACACATGCCCCAAATGCAGTTTAATGCAACAGCATAGGTTAATAGATTCCCATCCCAACATCATATATTCTATCCCTTCTACAGAAACTGAAACCATGCTCACCCTCAGCTGACCAGCTACCTGCTGAATTCCTACAACAATCCTCCAAAGTTATTGCCTATCCCATTTCTATCCTGATCAATAGAACTATTACTGAAAGTTATATCCCCAGTTTATGGAAAATTTCCCATATTATCCCCCTCCACAAAGGAGGACAATCCATTGAACTCTCCAATTACCGCCCAATTGCCCTCCTCTCACTTCTGGCAAAGATCATGGAAAAATGCATTCACAGACAATTACTCAACCATCTAACACAAAATAACTTACTAGCCAACTGTCAACATGGTTTCAGACCATCGCATAGCACTACTACTTCCCTCCTTTCCTTCCCAGATTGTATCAACAAAAAACGCAATCTAAACAAACTCTCTTCAGCACTATTTATTGACTTGTCTAAAGCTTTTGACATGGTAAATCACCAAATTCTCATCAAAATACTGAAATCCCTGTCACTAGATTCATCCTCCATAAAGTGGTTCCAGTCCTACCTCGATAAAAGACAACAGGTCGTACTTTGGAACAAGTCTCTCTCTACTCATCTGCCCGTCAACCTGGGTGTCCCTCAAGGGTCCATCGTTGGACCCCTACTTTTTTCCATATTCATTAATGACCTTCACCTTGACATCCCCCAAGCTACATGCATACAATATGCGGATGACTCTACACTGATATGCTCAGCCCCCTCCTCTTCTGAACTTCTCTCTCTTACCCAACAAGTATTTAACACAGTTGAGCAATGGTTCACACATAGATGCCTTCTACTAAACCCCAAAAAGACTAAACTCCTCCTTTTCTCTCCTACTAAGAAGTCCCCCCATTGGATTTCTCAGTTAACTCTACCAATAAAACTATTATATCCCCTGAACCAACCACCAAACTATTAGGTGTCACCATTGACAATAATCTGAACTTCGATACCCATATTAACAATACTATAAAAACTGTCAACAAAAAGCTAGGCTCTCTCTATAGGATAAAATCCTTCCTCCTACCTTCAGCTAGAACAACAATAGCACACACTCATCTAATCTCTTCTCTTCTTTATGCCTCACCTATTTTTATTAACCTATCTAAAAATAATCTTAGCAAATTAGAAATGTCTTACAATAACATTTCCAGATTTGCAACAGGCAACCCATTCAGAACCCATCACTGCATTAATTTAAAGCAGCTGGGATGGCTTGAACTACAAAATCTGATTAAATTCCATCAACTAATTATAGCCCACAACACTCTTTACAAACCTTCCAAAACTCCTATTCTTTCCACACTAATCACTCCCTATAAAAACCTGGAATCCTTAAGGTCTTCTCAGAAACTTCTAGTACATACCACTAAGCCAAACAACAAGGCTGGTGACTCCCTTTTTACTAATATTGTTGAAAAAGCCTGGAATCTCCTCCCAAATGAATTTTCCACACTTCCCTCACTATCCTGTTTCAAAAACAAATTGAAAGTGTTCCTCAAAACTCACTGGTTATGCCCCTGTTCAAAACCTGACTAGTCTATATGTCTCTAAATACGTTGTTCTCCTACCCCGTCTACTCATTAACAGTAACTCTGTCCTATTTAATCTATTATACTATCTATCTATAGAATACCTTGATTGTATTAGCATCCTATGTTATGCCTGTATTCTGCACTGTAAATTTTACTGTAATAACCTCTAATAGCTACTGTTAATAGGATTTATTTGTCTCATGTTTCCTAGTTGTTATTGTGTTAATTCCATTGTCCTATCTTGGAGCTTATCTCCCCGGGCCTCTACTGAAAATGGACATGTATCCAGTTAGACTAGCCGGGTCAACAAATGTAAAATAGAATAAAATAAAATAAATAATTAATATTAAACCATACCCAATGAATTACAATAATAAATAAATGAAGATAAGGGGTGGAAAGAGAGAGAAAGACAGTTTGTTAGTACCATTATAGGCTATTTACTTGACAAAAAGTACTACTATCTACTCTACAGATCTGTGCTTTCTTTATGTGTACATGTCCCTTGTAGGTGCTGTAGCATGTACATACCTCTCAAGCTATTTGCATGGGACAGTATGGGCCAAGTAGTAACAACTGCAGCTATACAACTACACAGAGCATGTGCACATCATGTGGACCTATATAACTGCCAAGGTGTACTGTGGGCTGATGTAGTGATACTGTGCTATTTATATAATTATGTCAATGGCATTCCTGTGACAGAAGGGGTACACACTACTAGTTACATTATGTGACAGTGTGACACTTGAGAGACATGTATGTGTATAGTAGAGAAACTAAACGACTACCATGCCTTGCTTGGCAAGCACGGGGATAGAACCCAATAGCAGCGACTGCAGAGGACATCTGAATAGAGCGTATGAATTGACTGCATCAAATTTTTAACAGACATTCCAGGCATACAACCTTACCATGATTACGCATTTTATTTATATCATTTTATTTTATTATTATATTTATTTCCTTAATTTTATTGCTGTATTTTCACAGTCTTGCAAATGATTTTAATAGTCTGTATCATCTAAACACACAATTATTTACTCATAATATGGGCTACCTCACCCTGTGGAGAGAAAATCTATAAACATTACATGACTGATACTGTAAAAATTAGTGCTACATAGCACTGGATTTGAACTCTAGTCTGTGTGTGGCAAAACATAAAATGGATAGAGCATCTAATAAACTGAGCTACTAAGTCACTGCTGATTACTAACTGACTGATATTTTTCTAGAGCTCACCTGGAACCAAATTATGACCTGTTATTAGTACTACAGTTTTATACTAGACTGCAGTGACAGTAGAATACTCATGCATGGACTACTAGCATAACAGGATATTAGGTAATCTATACATTGCTATATAGACTGCAGGAGTACACAATTTATTGTTATTGGGTTGATATATCTATGAAGTCAACAATGTCAGATCATGGAGTGGGCTATCCCATCCATATACCTTGCTTACCTGCTGTTTGTGGATGGCAGAGCATTATGTGAGCAATATTGGCCTAGAATCAGCCTTGAACAGTACTATATGTGTTAAACAATACATTTGGCAGCCAATAAATTTGCAGTCTACAGCTATTACAGTCTTATACTTCATTGCAGCACCTTACCTCATAGCCTGAATGCATACAGCTCTAGTGTAGTGGGTAAAACAAGACAGTCCTGATGTTCACAATTTACCTTTGTGTTATTGGTATTGGTCCATGTGTTATTGCATAATAGTTGTCAAAATTAATTTCTTGCAAAACAGCTCTAATTTCAAACCTATTGTACAACAGACTTTATTGTATATATATATATATATATATATATATATATATATATATATATATATATATATATGAATGCAATTACTGGGAGTGTTTCAAGTTTTTAATACACAACAGTTGACATTATACAGGTCTTGCAATACAGCTATAACTCCACAGTTACTGAACTACAAACTTTATTGTATATACTTTCTTGTACTTAATGGTTTTCTCTTTATTGCTTATTACACTACAGTTGACAGTATTCAGTTATTGCAGTACAGCTGTAAGTCCACAATTATTGCATTACATACTTTACTTTCTATACTTTATTACAGTTAAGACTTTCCTATTCGTTGCTTATTTCAGTACAGTTAGCATAATACATCCGTACACAGCACACTCACGGTGCAACTTGGTCAAGTGCCCTTCATGTGCCTCGATATTGTGATCTCTCTCCTCTGCAGTTGTTGGGAGAGAAGCACACTACTATGCATACCAGTTTAGCAGACATTCAGATTAGATATAGGTGAAACAGAGGTAAAGTTACTTACATACTTGTGGAGCATTCCATGCCCTTGCTTCTCAGACCGAGGTGTCCAAGAGATCCCCCTTTCATCACTTCAGGTCTTTATGGTGGTGACGATGTACCTGCTCACCTGTGTGGGGGATATCTGTCACACTGGTGAGTGCAGGTGCCAGCTGGTCCCAGGTCTCCAACTTACACTCTGAGCCCTGGAAACCTCCCTGCAGCAGCTGGTCATCATGTTTTTTTTACAAGGAGTCCAACCATGACCTGGACTCCAGAATGCTCCAGTGCTGCACACAAAACTGCAAACCCTCTCCAGCACCTACCATAGTATCCTTCAGGGACAGAACTTCAATGGATTATGCTGTAGTCTCACCTACTGGGCTTAATATAGCCTGTTTTCTCACCCTTAAATGCCATTGGGCAGTATTTAAAAAAGTGCTGTGTTGCTTTTTGCACTGCACAAACCAGCGCAGCTGAGCCAAGTATCATGAAAACTAACAGAACCATATGCTTAGCAAGCTTAGCAGTGTGCAAACCAGCCAAGCAGAGCCAAGCAGGACATAAACAATTTCAGCAGTTATCATGCATATGCGGTGCTTAGCAGGTCTTAGCAGAGCTTAGCAGAGTTTAGCTGAGTGCAGTGGGCCATCATTTAAAATAATTGATATAATTTGTATGTCAAAAATGAATGCTCACTTTTATTTCCATTCCTTCCATGTATTCAAACACTGTAACTCCACTCATTTAGCTACATGGATATGTGGAATTCTGCTATACTTTTACATATACCTCTGAGCTACCAATAAGCACTGTTGAGCACTGCTCCACGCCAAGCAAACCCACTCAGCTACGCTTAAACATTACATTTAAATAAATAAATAAGTGCATTCGGTTTCTATGTTTAGATGTCTGGCAAGTGTCTCAGTGCTGCTTAGCATTGCTGTGCTCCATGCCATGCCACGCAAACATGTTTTTCATTTAAAAAAATAACATTGTAATGATACAATTGGACAGTGCAGGGAGTATCTTACTCATCTGCGGACACAGCACTATGCTCTCTGTACTGATCCAATAACTTTGTTCCTCGCATCTTCCTTGACAAAGCATCAGCATTAATATGCATGGCACACTGCCGAGGGGGAACTGTGTAACCGAACATGGTAACATTCCATGTAGCCTCGACACTATGCCTACATGAATTTTATTAATTCCTGGGGTGTTTGTATTATTGTACTTTTTATACCTAGATATATAGTGTTATCATATATATATATATATATATATATATATATATATATATATATATATATATATATATATATATATATATGGCTCCCTATTATGCTGTCGCAGATGCAGGTTGTCGAATGCGTCTTTGTCGAATTGTAAAGCGTGAAAAGGCAAAATAGTGAAGTGGCTTTTCAGCAAATTCTTTCCCTAGGAAAGAATTTGTTTTGCCGCTTTCGCTACTTTGCCTTTTCGGCACTGTAGTGCGATCTCGGAGTTGATATATTTAAGTAATATCAGGGGGTGTGGGGGGCAAAGCCCCCTACATTAAGTAATGTTTTACATTTTTTTTTTGTTTTTTTTTTTGGAACAGCAATTGTTTTCCATTGGAAAATAATCACTGTTCTGAAGTTTTGACATTGTAAGCTTTACTTGCATGGAGTCAGTTATCTGTCGTTCACTCTTCTGAGCATGTGATATGATAATATAGACCCTATATATATATATATATATATATGTATAAATATATATATATATATATATATATATACATGGCACATACTGATAGATGCACTAAACATGTGTAAGGGGGATAGGGATAGACAGATGTGTATGCATTGCTGTCTGTATGTACAGACATATTTCCACATTGCAGGTTTTTGAGAGGAAGAGGTAACAGACTTGCGCTCAGGTTAACTAAGTGCAAGAGCATGCCCAGTGTTAGTTTCAATACTTACAAGGTAACTCCAGACCGGAGCTACCTGTACTCCAGTCCAGGATTTTGTGTGCTGCAGACATTGGCTGCTGCACCTATTTCTGCAGTACAGCACTTCCCAGCACTTGTCCAAGGCATTCCTTGGCTGTTTGCTGTAGTTAATATGTGACTCATACCTTTGAAATGTACAGATTTTCACAGACTGTCAAGAATTTTGCCTCATAGTTGGTGGTCTTTTTTCATAAAAGTGTGGTTTTCTGGAAAATTAGTGGCAAATCATTATAGATTGACATTAGAAAGAATGACTGGCATTTGAGTTTCAGACTCCATACTCATCAGGAAATTCATGCTAATGCAAGACAGGTTATTCTATCAACTTTCTAAGTTTATAAGAGCAATATTTATACATTGTCCCTATGTTGGGGCTTTCGTACCACTTTTATTCATGGCTTTGTCCAGATTTCTTGCTCTAAGAGGTTGAGAGGTATTATGTAACTGGGGTACATGATGTAATACCACACACAGGGTGACAGTCTGCATACCTCTCCCTGTACATGTTTTTACAGAATGTCCAGCATTTTACCCCATATGTGTGGTCTGTTCCTCATACATTTGTGGTTTTCCAGTAAAATGCAGTCACTGAATTGTTGTAACTACTGGCACATTTAAGTGATATCCTTTACATCCTATAGCTAGTCTGTCTTGTTGCAGCCTGGAGTTATACTAATTACCTTCCAGGTTCATCAAAGCATGTGCAATGTCTGTCTGTAGTTGTGGCTGTTTGTCCCCCTATTCTCTTTGGCTTTGCCCAGCTTTTTTGCAGTAACAGATTGAGGGGTATGACAGTTTGTGGGAATACCACCATAAGAGTACCTCACTTGCAAAAGATGTAGATGCTGCAAGATTCAAACCATCAACAACATCACACGTGTTAATGTCCCAACCCAGTTAGCCACACCAGCCACCCAACAGAGAGGTTTCATTCCTCACACTATGAACAGCATACATACATACATTGTCACCCCTGCATTACGTGTGAAATATGTGTGACCAGGTTCTCTGTCACAGCCCTGGAACTGTCAGTTCTGCTGATATATCATTGCAGACTTACTGTTACAGCAGTTGTATTGGAACACTGATATGTTGGGGGTAGGAGATGATCAGCCCATGCTCTGCTGACATAGAGAGTCATGCAACTGTCCTGTGACCCCACTGTTTGCCATCTCCCTTGAATACTGTAGTGGATTTTCCAGCCATGTGGCCTAGTGAATATTATGGGGCACATACTATTGGACAGAGTACCTGTTGTCTCAAGTGGCTATTAGATCTCTGCAAGTAGCCCAGTAGCCTACTATATTCCCATGCATACATGTGGCAGGTCCATACATATGCTACCATATTCTAGTACCCCATTCAAGTGGTGTATAGGAGAGTGACTTACCTTGCAAATGCAGCAGTTGAGAGACCTGTAGCAGGGCTGACTCTGTCTGATGCATGCAGTACACAACTAATACATGGTTAGGTACAGGATGTGTGGGCTGGCTGTCATCATTTTTACTATATGTATGTGAGTCAGAGTAAGGTGTCAGTCCCTAGGGCCCTAGGTTTTCAGTGCATGTGCTATGCGGTGTTTCTTGGTGAAGGCCAGGACATACTGGGCATGCCTATGTCTGCCTAAAGGGACAGCCTGTATCCCTTGCCTTTGCTGATCCTGCTGCAACTTTTTTTGCAGGATCATATTAAGCAGAATGGCACATACTGTGAACATCTGTTCACATGTGGCTGGAGAGTACTGCAGGGCTCCACCAGATATATCAAGGCACCAGAAACTTGACTTCAGCAGCCCAACACATGCTATATGATGTTCCTAGCTTATGTGTGTGCCTCATTATGGCATTCTTCTATAGGTGTATGTGCATTTTTGAAGGGTGTCATCATCCATCATTCCAGTGCATGGCCAGCATTACCCAGTAAATGGCCGTACAGTATGTCCCCCCTAGCAAACATCTGGTACAACTGTGATGGGTGCCAGATATAGTCATGATAACTGCCAGGGCTGCCATCACACATATTCATGATAATGTCTTGGGCATTGCACATGACCTGGCAATTGATGGAGTGATACCCCTTGCGGTTGATGTAGATTCTACCCTCCTCCCCTGATGGTGCCTTGATGTGTACATGAGTGCAGTCTATGGCATACAGTACCTCTGGGTAGTGTGTTACATGGTAGAAGACTCACATAGTGCTGGCCCTCTCCTCAGGGGTGTGGGGTAAATAAATGTGCTCACTGGCATGTGTTAGCATGGCACCCAGGAACTGGTGGATTACCCTGGATGCTGATGCCTGTGAGACCTGCATCATGTCCCCAGTTGGTCTTTGGAAAGTACCTGTAGCTAGTATCCTAAGGGCTATACATACCTTTGTTTACACTGGGATAGGTATCCCCTCTGTTGGCTCTGGGTCTGAGTTGCGGGAGGCAGAGCTCAATGAATACTTGTAGTATGTCCCTGTCTGCCAAATAGTGCTCTACAGTCTCCAGCTCATGTAGCTTCTGAAAGGTTACCCTGGGCCTGAACACTCTTCTTCTTCTCAGTCTAGGCCTATTGTCAGCAGTAACAGCAGCACTCACCTCAGCATCTAACATATACGGATGTAGCAGACCTGCAGCAGACTCTAGCATTCTTTCAGTTAAAAATCCCAAGTTTGTACTCCACTGGTACAGAGTATGGGGGTGAAATCAGATTGTAGGGTGTATGCAACTTTTATTGTGCTCTGCTGTATGTGCAGCCCATGTGATTGGCTATCTATGATGCATTCCAGCTACCAAGTACATCATTAAGGGGTTCTGATGTACCTAGTTTTAGTAAATCAGAGGTCTTCAGTAATTAATATATCATTGGCTTTCTCAGCAATTATTTTTTAACAGCCTTCCTTGCTCAGCACTGTGGCATGCCACCCAAACCCGTACCACAAAGATAAACAATGCTCAACAGTCACTAGGCACACCCCCAAGGACAAGCATGCTCAGTAGATAAAGGAAGCAGGGTCATTATTATGGACAAAGATGATTATCTAGGCAAAATGAATGTGATGTTATCAGATACTGAGACTTATAAATTGATTCATAAGTTTAAAGTCGATGGTATCATAAAAAGAGAGGAATTTTTGTTATATGATCTCCTTATGACTGGAGTGATTAGTCAAGACTTATATGAGTTCTTTTGTGTGGAATATCCCCTTGTACCACTCCTCTATGGGTTAAATAAAGTGCACAAAAATATTCAAAAACGGTAAAAACAAACTTCCGCAACTCACACAAAAATATTGACAATCTACCTATGAGATCGATTGTGTTGAGCAGGGGTTATGTTATTGAACGCCTCTCAATTTTTGTGGAAAGGCAATTACATCCTTTATTGGATACTGTATCCAGTGTGTTAAAGGACACTAAAACATTTTTGAGTGATTCATACCCATGGTCCAGTATGTTTGTAGATAGATCTGGACTGCTTTTAGTGACTCTAGATATAGCTTCACTTTTCACAGTTAAACTGAACAACGTAGGTATAGAATACATAAGAGTTTTTTTAACTCTGGTAGGTTGGTTTTCCAACAGTGAAGTATATTTGATTTTTGCTTTGTTGGAACTCATTAATAATCTGCTTAAATAAGAGGTACCATATCATTATAAATTTTATTTAAAGTACATAAGGGTTATAGTATTATGACAGCTACTAAGTAGGGCAGGACCAGCTCGAATGTCACACTGATGGGAGGAGCGATGTGAATTTAACATGTGTACCAATAACACTTTGTTTTACAGCACAATAAACCACTTCCTTGCCTGATAAAAAGTATATATATATATATATATATATATATATATATATATATATATATATATAAAGCTTGTAAGAAAACTATTACTCTGTTATATGTCTGGATCTCTTGTCTGTGTACTTTTGCTTGGATTACTTTCGAATACTTAGTAATTCTGTACAATATTTCAAATGATATATTTTTTATTATTTTTTTGAGTTGACAAGTTTAATTTCGCTACTTCTACTACTATTATCTGATCTGATTAATATACAGTGATTAACTAGAGATATATGGACAGAAAATCTTCCACACAGAGAAGTTCCTTGCACTGTTTTGAAAATAATATTTTCATTTTTCATGACAAGTTCTGTTTGCAGAAACTTGGAGTGCCAATAGGGACTGTCTGCATTAATTCTTATGCCAATATGGTATTGGCTTTCTGGGAAAATGAATTTGTGCATAGCAACAATCCCTTTGCTAGTAATTTCTGCTACTACAAATGATTTATCAATGATTTTTTTGTTGTTTGGATAGGGACAGCTAAATCTTTGAGTCAGTTTATTGAATATTTGCACTCAACCATAACATTTCTTAGGTTTTCTTATCAGCACTCTGAATCTAGTATTAATCTTTTGGATGTATGTGTTAGAATGGATGAAATTAAGAATTTTAGTATAGCTATCTATAAAAAAAAACATGCAGATGTAATAATTTATTACATAAATCTAGTATGCACCCATGACACATACCCAAAAATATGCTTAAAGGCCAATTTTTATGAACTATGAGATTGCATGACAAGGAAGATGAAGCCCATGCTGCGCTAAGTCAGATGGCTTGTGACTTTTACTGATAGAGGCTACACAGAGTCTGAAGTATATAAAAGTATGGATGAAGTCTTGTACAACCTTATTTTTCTACTCGAAATGTTAGTTCTAAACAACCAACTAATAATAATACACAAACAGTTAGGATGCCACTAACGTACTCCAATAATGTTGGTGAGTTGTGTAATGTTTTTCAAAAACATTGGTCTGTCCTCTTGATAGATAATTCTGTAGCTGACATAGTTGGTCCTGCACCTAAATGTTCTTTTAAAAACAATCTCTCCCTGAAACATCAACTGTGTTATAGAAATCAAAGTATTAAATCTCACATCAGGAGTGAGAGATTAGGTACCTTCCCTTGCCGGCATTTTTCTGTCTGTGTCTTTATCAGTAATATAACTGTTCTCTACCTAAAATCTATGAATAGGAGGTTGGAACTGAAATGTTTTGCAAGTTGCAATGCTGAGAATGCAGTTTATTGTGCTACCTGCATGACCTGTGATTGTTACTATATTGGCAAAAGTAACCGTAGTTTAAGGGAGAGAATTTTGGAACATGCAGGTGATATCAAGAAAGGCAAACAAACTAATGCACTGGCCAAGCATATTAGTGAAAATGGGAATGAACATAAATTTAAGTTTGCTGTTCCATATCACTTCGGACACATGGTGGATAGCTTTGCACATATCTGTGTCTTCTATGCTATTTCTGTCCTTCTAACTGCACTTTTACAGCCTATGTTGTCTGTTTAACATCCTGTAAACAGAATTTTTCCATGTACATTATGAACACCAACACAGAGTCTGCAGGACTGCCTGTCTGCTTGCTGTATCATAGGTTCATAGGTTCATGGGTAGGTACTAGGCTATCTGCCCAAGGGCCTATGTAAGCCTAGCGAACAAGGTTCCCTGGCTTTTGCCACCCAAGAAGGTTATTTTCCTGTGCCCCTGTTGAGCAGAGACACAGAATTGTTCTCCAAGGTAAATTTCTTGTTTCCCATCCACTCATCAAGATTTTTCTTGAAGAGTGCTAATAAGGAACTCTGCTTGTTCCAGAGTTTGGGAATTCTCTGGGACAGGAATCTATCCCTCCAGCATGTTCTGTTCATTGTGGTGGCAAGGTTTAGGTCTCTGGAGCATGTAGCTTGGAGGGATTGGGATTACTTTAGGTGTAGCATGTCCAACAGCTCTGGTTTTGACATAGCTTTGTATGTTAGGCAGAGATCATCTCAGAGTAAGCAATATGCTATGGAGTAAAGCTGGAGGTTTTTGAGATGGTCAGCGTAGGGCATCTGTTTTGTGAGGTATATTTGTGGCCTTTCCAGCTGTTGCAGATGTCTTGTGAGGTACATTACAAAAGGGGAGTTGTACTTAATAATGGGACTAATGAGAGCCGAGTAGAGGGGAACAATGACTTCTTTTTTCCTGGATGAGAACCCTTTCATGATGAGGTGTGCCACGTAGAAGGATTTCATGACTACTGTGGTGATGTGATTATCAAAGGAGATATTAACTGTCCACCTGAGTCCCAAGGTCTGTTATCACACCTTCAGCGTTAATTGGACTGATGCCTATGTGGTAGTTCATGCGTACCGAGTTTTTACCATAGGGGATGACAATGCACTTTTTGGCATTGAGCTTGAGGCCGTGGCTCTGACACCAGGCATCAGTCTCAGCGAGGCCCTTCTGTAGGATGTCTATGTTGTTCAGGGACTCGACTATGGTTCCTAATTTGCAGTCATCTGTGAACTTCATCAGCCAGAGGCCCTTTGTGTTAGCCTGTATTTCAGAGAAGTAGATACCAAACAGGAGAGGACCCATGACTGAACCCTGTGGTACTCCACTTGTCACAGGTTTGAAGTCAGATTTGGAATCTGCAAATTTTACAGTGTAGGTTCTGTCAGTTAGCCAGTTGACAACCCATTTTGTTATGTATGGATTTATACCCAGTTTAGCGAGTTTATTTATGATTCCAGAATGGGGGATTGTGTCGGAAGCCTTGGTGAGGTCAAGATAGGCTGTGTGAACTGCCTTACCCTCATCTACAGCTTTGGTGACTGTTTCAACGAAGTCGGTCAGATTCAGGAGGCATGATCTGCCCTTCACAAACCTAACTGGGTGTGGTCCTGAGTTTGGAGGTTACCAATGTCTTTGTTTATGAGTTCCTTGATGATACATTCCATGGCCTTGCAAACCAGGCTCGACAGGCTAATATGGCGATAGTTCCCGGGGTCCATGGTGGCTCCCCCTTTGTGGAGTGGTATAACTGTTGTTTTGCATCATTCAGTGGGTACAAAGCCTGATGAGAGACTGTGATTGAACATGGTGCTTAGGTGGGGGGCCAGTTCATTCTGAAGTTCATGTAGAACGCAGCCTGGGATGTTGTCTGATCCCATGGATGCTGTGTTCTTGGGTTTGGAAAGCGCAGTTTTTACCAGCTCAGTTGTGATTGCAGGGGCACTGAATTATTCTGGTATGGATATTGGCCCTTTAGGGGTGAGGGGGTGTAAAGCTGGCACTGAACCTATCAGCCAGGATATTGGCGATATCAGTTAGTTCCGTAATTTTCATGCCATTGCGCTGTAATTCAGAGCAGATCTGGGTGTTGCCACTGAGATTCTTGACATAGCTACAGAATGCTTTGTGGTTGTCCTTAGAGTCAATGGCAATCTTGTTTTCTTAGCTGGTTTTTGAAGATTTTATGAGGGATTTCAGCTTCTTATTAAGGCTAACTAGGGAGCTCCTCCACTCATGGGATTTTACTCACTTTTGCAACAGTTTTTTCCTTCTGTTGTAGAGTTTGTTTATAGCAGGGGACCGCCAGATTGGCTTCCTTTTTTTTGGAGGATAGCACCTTGGTTCTGCTAGGGCTAGCACGATCCCTGCACTCATGCAAGTGCATATAAAGTGCATTTGTATATAATTCGGCAGTCATAACTGTATTGTCCATCTGCATGGTTGTCATGAAGTTTGCCACTTCTGTTCTTAAGAAGCATGAAGTTGGCTTTGGAGAATTTTTTTACAGTGGTTTCCTTAATGTGGGTGAGGCGGGATGTGGATATCTATGGTGATTAGCTTATGGTCAGATCTGAACAATGAGGAGTTGACTTCAGGTGTGGAGCACAGGTCACTCATGTTGGTAATGACTAGGTCTAGGATATTATTTCCCCTGGTGGGGGTGTGGATAAGTTGATCCAGGACATTGGAGTTTATGAATTCTAGAAAGTGTTGAGTGAGGAGTTGGTACATGAGTAGCTTTCCTATTTAAGGTAGTTGAAATTGCCCGTTAATAGGGTCTTTGGTTGAAGCTTAAAATTTTTCAGTATATCAAGAAAAGAGGAGCGGGAATCCTGGGGCATGGTGGGGGATCTGTAGTAAGCTAGAATATGGATTGCAGTTTTGCCCAGTTAGTTGTACTTGGATAATTTCAGATGTATTATGTTGGGCAGCTAGCCTGGAGGTGGATATCCTTAATGAACATGGACACACCTCTGCCCTTGGTGTTCCAGTCTTGGTTAGATGGCCGAAAGGTATGGTATGAGTTATATCCTGGTAATGCAGGGATGCTCTTTGTAGCCTTGAACCAGGTTTCAGTTATTGCACAGATATCGATGTTCTCCATTTTAAGGAGTGCCTCGAGTGAGTGCATTTTGAGGTTTAGACTTCTAGCAATGAGTAGCATTACCCTCAGTTGCTGCTTGCCTGTATCTGTTATGATGGTGGATTTGTCATTTGAACCTTGCCTAAAAAAGGCACTATAGGGGCGGCAAGAGTCTTAGCCAATATCCGGAATCCCAGGTAAAACAGGTACAGGCCATCTCTGCCATAGCATCATGGCCTGTATCACTCTGCTTCCCATATTTGCATGCAATTTACATGCTTATGAGGTGATTTGCATGCCATGGATACTTTTGTGTTGGTGCGCTCATGCATGCCCCTCAGCTGTGTTTACTGGATCACAAATCTACTTACTTTCATGTAAGCACCATGCCTACATGGAACAAGTCCATGTAGGCTTTATTGAATTCTCCCAATAACAAAACTTGCATTATCAAAAGTCTAATTAAATCTAATGAGGATCTAAGCACACATGTAATGGAGTTATAGAATTCTAAAAAATATTAAACATTGAAACAAACCGCTATCAATGGCTGCAATTCAAAACACAACAAAACCGAAATAAAAAGTATGAAAATCTTTTCCAGTCACTATGCCCAAACCCTAACAATATACAAAGACCAAATGTATCTGAATACTTATACTATTATTGGAAAAGGGAAATTGCAAGTCAATGTGAAGGGTTATGGTTGGAGGCATGCACAGGGTTAGGGTTAGTACACATGAGTAAGGTGATCAGGGGGGCTTAATCCCCCCAGAATCACCTTAGTCATGATAGTTAACCCTAACACTGAAACCTATATTGATGAGGTAAGTTCCTAGTGTGACTGACTTCCCAAAGGGTACTAGCATACATTTCTTGCCATTGAGGTTTAATCTGTGGCTTTGGCACCAGTCATTTGTCAGTGTTAGTCCTTCCTTCCTTTAGGATGCTAGTGTCTTGGATTCTATGACTGCTCCTAGTTTGCAAATATCAGTAAGCATGGTCTGCCAGAGACCATACATTGGCCATGACTTCTTATACGCAGATGCCAAAAGGAGCAGACCAGTAGAGAGCCTTGACTGACTCCACTAGTAACTGGTTTCTTCATGGAGGTAGTCTCCTCTCTCTTGGTTCTCTCTTGGGTTCTATCTAAAAGGAAGCTGGGTGTCCAGCACGTGACATGGTGGTTTATGACTATATTTGTGAGTTTATTTACAATGCCCAAGTGGGGTATTGTTTAAATGCCTTAGCCAGGTCAAGCTAGGTAGTGTGCATCATTTTTCCCTCATCCATTGCCTTGATGACCTTCTCAAAGAACTCCATCTGGTTGAGTCGGCATTATCTGTCTTTGACAATACCGAACTGGGTTGTATCCACTTCTTGAAGATTTGTTTTATTTCATTTATATTTATATGACTTTCTTAAAGAATTCTCTACCCTTCCCCCATACTTCACCTCAACACAAACACTTACAAAATCCCATTCTGCCTTCTTATATCACCCATTTTTCTTTAAAAGGATAACCAAAAAAGACCTAAGCAACTTCATTGAGCAAGTCCTGCTAGATGCACCCTGAGTAACTGGCCTATTAACCTGGTTTGTACTCCTTTGTAAGGATCACATAGTACACTTATAGGAAACCCATTGGGTTTTGTCCTTACAATACCCTTGGACATGTGGTAATTATATGTACCATGTATGCACCTCATACCCTAATGAATATATATATATATATATATATATATATATATATATATATATATATATATATATATATATATATACATATACACACACATATCGAGACAAAGGAGAGAAAGAGAGAGATAAGTGTGTGTGTGTGTGTGTGTGTGTGTGTGTGTGTGTGTGTGTGTGTGTGTGTGTGTGCACACTCACACTCATGCATGAATGTATGCATGTGTGTGTGAGTGTGTGTTTCTGTGTAAGAGTGTCTGTGTGTTTGAGTGTTAGTCCAGTCATCAAGCAATGACTACAATACTTTATCTGTTCACATCTGAGATGCCAAACTATCCCCCACATGAATGTTACAGATGATTGTGAATTTGTTAAAGGCAGGATTAAAAAGGTTGTAGCTAGACTAAAAACAGATATTAATCTAAATGAATGTGCCTGCAACTTGAGCATCAATATGTGTCATGGTAATTAAAACTGTTATGCTGCCATTTATGCAACCTTGTGTTCTGTTTAGACCATTATGACAAACTAAATAGATCTAAAAATGAAATACCATTGCAAATCCACTGCTGACCACTGACCTTTAAGTCCATCAGGTTGTAAGTTCTTTCATATATATATATATATATATGTATGACTCAGACTTCATCTAAACTTAAAGGAAATGTCACAATCCATCCATTTAAACATCCAAACCAATTTCATGATCAAATTGTGATCCTCATTCATAAATATAATTTACACTAATAAAACATGTTTAAAAGATCCTAAAAAGAAAGGGAGTATAACACGTCTAAAAGTACTTTAATATACAGTAAAACAATAAAAATGGTAAGCACTTTCACAGTCTATTTACGCAACTGCTTTTAGGTCTGAAGAAGCAGTTGTGTAAATAGACTGTGAAAGCATTTTCCATTTTTATTGTTTTACTGTGCATTAAAGTACGTTTAGCTGTGTTATACTCTCTTACTTTTTGAACTTTACTTGAATAAACTCGAACATACCTATTTAGTGTCGGTGGAGTATCTGTACTGGTAATTGCCTTTCATAAGAGGCATTCTATAAAGGAAAAACTGAAAGACAACTTAAAAACAAAACCTATGAACTTATATATAGTATAAGCCCTAAAGATATGCAGATATGAATTAGGACTAAAGGTATGAACAGCAAGCACACTAAGTAGGCACACCCATGTTTGCAAATGCTTCAAGAGGTTTATTTATTTATTTATTTATTTTAATTTATTTGTTTTTTTTTATTTACAATGGAAAAACCTTTTTAGGTCACAGAGGTAGGTGGGAATAGGGAACTGAGTATAATGGGCTCTGTTGGCCAGTTGTATTGAACTCAGCAAATAGACTAGGTTTAAATTGGCAGCCATTCCCTAACCCTCCCAAACAACCCTTTTTTTCCATTTTCCTATTTCCCAACTTTTGTCTAACATTTAGCATAATTTCCAATAGCCTTTCACCTCCCATACTGCTTTGCACTATAGCCATTCATGCTCAGACCCCTCTGCAACAATACCTATTATTCTATGTTTCAACTTTCACTTTCCCCAAATAAACCCTCACTACTTCCTATCTTAACTGTCTTCATACTCTCTACTTTCATACCCCTCTGTTTCTTATATTTCAGAAACAGAAGAAAAGAAATCAGAACAACCTAACTCCCCTTCTTAAAAATCTACATGCCCACCTTCTATCTACTTTCAGATTCCACCATCACTAAATATCCTACAGCCCTGCAAGTTCTTGCTACCTTCTTGATTCCTACTTCCCCACTACTTACCACCAATAAAATACAAATCCATTTAATTAATGATGCAAATACTTAGCTTATCATTTATTGTTCTCCTCCTGCTGAGCCATCTCTCATCTTACCATGACTCAGTAATAGCTCTCAGCAGTTCTCCAACTCGGTTCCAACCACCTATCCATACTTCCTCAGTAACTGTCTTTACATTGCACCAAAGGTATTTAATGATGTCCCTCACCTTTACACCAAATATAAACTGAATAACTCCATTTCAACTCAAATCAAACTAAATTAAGTTTAAAATGCTCTCCAAAAAATGAGAACACCTAACACAACCAACATAAAGACAATTCCCTTTCACACACTGCTCTAACCTCACAATGGACAACTCTCCCAGCCTAGTAATCTAACTTTTGGCACCATAAATATTAGAAGCACAAGAAATAAAATTACTGAACTACATGACTGCATTACCCAACACAAGCCTGATATTCTAGCTATAACTGAAACATGACTTAAACCCAGCATAAACAAATCTGAAATTACACCCCTTGGCTATAATACCATCCTTAAATACTGTATAAAGAGGAAAGGAGGTGGTATTGCTGTAATATTTCCCAACAACTACTCAACAGCAGGAACACAGGTGGGATCCCAGGGGTGTATTTTCTGTTTCCCAAACAATTGTCCAGGTTCCTTTTAAAGAGGGCTTGAGAGATACTCTGCTTGACATGGAGAGGGAGTCTATTCCACAGATGGAGGAGTCTTTGGGGCACAAATCTATCCTGCCAACAAGTTCTATTAATGTCACAGACCAAGTTAAGGCCTTACGTGCAGGTTGCATGAGTGGAATTTGTCTTATGGTTATGCAGCAACTCCATCTAGGCTGTGTCTGAGATGGCCTTGTATGCCAGACACAGCTCACCTCTGAGGAGTCTGTATGAGATCGAGTCAAAGGACAGGGCTTTTAGCCTATCTGTAGAGGATAGGCATTTGAGACCCTGGATTTTCCTGGTCAGGAACTTCTGTGGTCTCTCCAACTGCTGCATGTTCTTGGAAAGGTACATGTTGAAGGAGGCATTGTACTTGATAATGGGTCTGATAAGGGAGTAGTACAGGGATGTTATGACTTCCTTGTTCCTGGATAAAATACCCTTATTTATGAGGTGGGCCATGTAGAAAGCTTTCTGTACAACAGAGGCAACATGGTGGTCAAAAGTCAGGTTGCTATCAACCTGGGTGCCCAAGTCTCTCACGACTGACTGCTTGCTTAGTATGTTGTTATTAATGTGATAATTAGTGGGGAAGCCATTTTCCCCAAAAGCGATAATGATGCATTTCTTGGCATTCAGTTTGAGGCCATGCTTTTGGCACCAGTTATTAGTTTGGGTTGGACCCTCTTGGAGGATGTTCACATCACTAGGGGAATTTAAGACAGCACCCAGTTTTCAGCCATCTGAAAACTTGGTCAGCCACAGTCCACTGGTTTTGGCATGCACCTCAGAGAAGTATATCCCAAGCAGTAGGGGCCCCAAGACCAATTGTTGGGGTACACCACTCCTTACAGGTCTACTACTAGTGTGGCTTCCCCCACTTTGACTGAGTGGGTTCTATCAGTGAGCCAGTTAGCTACCCATCTGGTAGCATACAGGTTGATGCCTAGCTGGGAGACTTTATCTATTATGCCCGAGTGTGGAATAGTGTCAAAGGCTTTGGCTAGGTCAAGGAAGGTGGTGTGCACTGTCTTCCCCTCCTCCATGGCTTTGATGACTGTTTTGAAGACATTGACCAAGTTTAACAGGCATAATCTCCCTCTGACAAAACCAAACTGTGTGGGGTCAAGTGTTTGGAGGTTGCCAATGTCCTTGTTTATAAGGTCCATGATAATGCATTCCATGTCCTTGCAGATCAGGCTGGTTAGGCTAACAATGGGTATCCATAAAAATTCGACAAGCAAAAATACTGCTAAATGATGTAAAAATCAATCAATTGGACATAACCTGTAACTCTTCTACATCCAGGATAAACTTATATGATTTCACACAACTAGTTAATGACCCCACATATTATAGACATCAACGTCCTTATTAGACTGGATCATAGTATCAGACCCTAGCAAATTCTCCACCACAAGTACAATGTCAGGCTGTCTCAGTAACCATCTCCCAATATATACAATCAGGCATAGTGCACATCCACATAAATAGCACATTTACAAAACAAAATGCAGCCTGTCAAAGTTTAACTTAGAAATATTCATTACTACCCTATCATCTATTAACTGGAAAATCATAAAAATCCCCTTAGATGATACTGTAAATAAATTCAGTACAACTTTCCTAAATATCTTTGCACCCCCTAGAAGGAAGAGTCTAAAAACAAATAATGCAGTTTGACCACTCAAAAAGATGTTGAAACACAGGTGCCCCGTAGGAAGGTAACTGGAATAAAGAAACTGAACCACGACAAAGTAAAATCTTCTTTTTTAATGCAAAATGGTGAGCGCTTTTGCAATGGTAACCATTGCTTCATCAGACAGTATATTCAAACAGCAAAGTCCAGTTGTGTCCACTTATCATAAATGTAGATATTTGAGTGTATTCACTGTTGCAGTCATTACATTTGGGTAATCCTGCTGGCAGGTAGCCCTCAGTCGGCCTGAATTCCAAAGTCTTGGGTCCTGCGTCGGTTGCTGTTGCCCCTTCCCTGACGTCAGGTCATCAGGGGTATAAAGCATGCAGCCGATGCCATTTTCTTTAGTTTTTCTTGCCCCAGATGTCAGGTGCCCCCTAAAGGGTAGCTAAAATTTATTTATATATATATATATATATATATATATATATATATATATATATATATATAAATACATGCATCAATATAAACTTTACCTTCATCTACAAGCAAATACACCACATAGGTTGTATAAGTCAGAGAAGGAAAGATAAGTTCCAGCAGAAAAAAGGGGGATGGTGGGTAACCTGGACTGCAACAGTGAATATACTCGAACATCTACATTTATGGTAAGTATACACAACTGTACTATGTTCTTCGTGTTTCACTGCTGCAGTCATTACATTTGGGTAGAGTCCCAAAGCTATGGTTGGAAGGCTGGAGCTAAATAGCATTAGGAGTGGCTATGAGGCCCTGCAGAACTGCAGTGGTAAAGCCTGCCCTGGATTTAGAGTAGAGTGGCAGATGATAGTGCTTTGTAAAGGTGTGCACTGAACTCCAAGTAGCAGCCTCTAAAATGTCCTTGGTTGGTACTCCCCTGAGAAAGGCTGCTGAAGTGGCTGCAGCTCTGGTGGAATGTGGCCTAATGACCTTAGGCTCTGGCTTGCCATGGTGTAAATAGCAGAAACGAATGCAATGGCCTATCCATTTTGAAATAATCTGCTTTGAGATAGCCTTTCCTTATGATCCTGCAGCATATGTCACTAGTAATTGCTCTGTCTTTCTGAAAGCTTTGGTTCTGTCCAAGTAGAATCTAAGCTGTTTGTGTACGCCAAAAAAATGCAGAATTCTCTCTCCCTTGTTCTGTGGATTTGGATAAAAGGTTGTCAGATGAATAGTTTGGTTAAGAGCCACACTGGACACCACTTTAGGCATAAATGTTGGGTTTGTCCTTAGAGAGACCCTGTCTGGATAAAAAATGATAAAAGGTTTCACAGCCATGAGTGCCTGTAGCTCTGAAACTCATCTTGCAGAAGTTATTGCTAGGAGCAGAGCTGTTTTCCAAGATAAAATCTTTATATCAGCTGTAGCAGCTGGCTCAAAAGGAGGCAGGGTGAGTTTTTCCAAGACATAGTTGAGGTCCCATGCAGGCATTGGTGATCTCCTTGGAGGCCTTAAATTTTTGGCTCCTCTGAGGTACTGCTTTAATAAGGAATGAGAAAAGATTGGTGGCTCTGTATTGTAATGAGCTGAAATGGCAGAGGCATGAATTTTAATAGATGAAAAAGATAGGACTTTGTCCAGCATCTCAGTTAAGTATTGCAAAATCTGAGGAATATTTGGCACAGCTGTATCAGTTCATTGTGCCTGGTTCCAAGCACAGAATCTCTTCCATTTTCCAGCATAAGATTTTCTAGTACTAGGCCTTCTGGCTTCCAAAATGACATCCATCACAGCTTTATTGAGAGGTGTGTTTTGTATGACTACATTATCCGCCATGCTGCCAGGTTTAAAGTTCTGAGTTGGCTGTGCAGGATCTGATTGTTTTGCTGGGACAGTAGATGAGGTATTTGAGGTAAGGTCCAAGCTGGGCATTGAGACAAGTTCCTTAGTATTGGATACCAGTACTGGCGGGTGCCAGTCTGGGGCAATCAGTATAATCTTTAGCTTCTCCTGTCTAACCTTTAGGAGTACCTTGGGTAGGAGAGGCAATGGGGGAAAGGCATATACTGATAGGTTTTTCCAGCTGAATGATAGAGCATCCACTTTCCATGCTTGTCTGTGATAAGTCCTTGTGCAGAATCTTGTTAGTTGGTAGTTGTGAGGGGAGGCAAATAGATCTATGTCCGGGCAGCCCCATTTCCTTGTTATCATGCTGAAGACTTGTGGATCCAGCTGTCACTTGTGGGGATCCATGAGGTTTCTGCTTAGTTCGTCTGCCAGAGTATTTTTCCTTCCTGGCAGGAATTGTGCCTGCAGATGTACTTGGTAAGTCAATGCTGTGTCCCACTAAGTCATGGCTAATCTGCAAAGAGGGTAAGAATGTGTACCCCCCAGCTTGTTTATGTACCACATAACTGTGGCGTTGTCTTTCTTTATCAGTAGTTGTCCTGGATGAATTAGGTCCTTGAAGGCTGTCAGGGCATTTTGAACTGCTAGCATCTCTTTTTGATTGATATGTAGATGCATTTGCTTTGAGGTCCATGCGCCCTGAATGCATCTTCCTGCCATGTGGGCCCCCCAGGCATAATCTAATGCATCCGTTGTTGGTGTCTGCCTGGCTGGGGGTAATGTGAATGGCTGTCCCTTGTTTTGGTGACAAGCCTTTGCCCACCATCGAAACTCCTGTTGCAGGCAGGGAATGAGAGTAATCATAGTTTCCAGGCTGTGGCAATGTTGAGTCCAAAATCTTTTTAGGTACCATTGCAGTTTCCTCATATGCAGTCTTGCATATGGAATTAGTAGGATGCAGGATGCCATGAAGTCCAAAGCCTGCAGATTTTTTCTTGCAGATAACTGGGCCATTGTTGCCAACATTTTGAAATAGTTGGTCAGTTGCCTTTGTTTGTCTGGTGTGAGATAACCATCTGGGCAGTTGTATTTAAGCTTACACCCAGGAATATTATCTCTTGAGAGGGTACTAGTTTTGATTTCTTTTCATTGACTGTGTACCTTAGGCATGTTAGAAGTCTTTTCACAAATGCCAGATGCTGTAGAAGAATGCCCTTGTTTTTTGCTTGAATTAGGCAGTCGTCCAAGTAACAATATAGTTGTATTCCTCTTTCTGCATAATGCAATTACTGGTGCCAGGCACTTTGTAAATACCCTGGCTGCAGTAGATAAGCCAAAGGGCAGTGCAGAGAATTGGTAATGCATTGAGCCAGCCTTGAATCTGAGGTATCTTCTGCATAATTGTCTGACTGGGACATGCAGGTATGCCTCTTTTAGGTCTAAAGTCACAAGCCAAGCGTTCTTACCCAGCATGGGCAGAAGCTGCTGCAAAGTCAACATCTTGAATTTTGGTATATCCCGGAATGTGTTCAGAATAGATAGGTCCAGTATTGACCTCCAGGCCTTGTCCTTTCTGTGTACCAAGAACAGTCTTGAGTAAAATCCTTGTCCCTGCTCTTGCTTGGTACTTGTTGAATGCCCCCCCATGTCCATGAGGGATGAGGCTTGATGTTGTGCCTCTGCCCATTGATTTATTTGGCAAATCTGGCCAGCCGTTTTCCTTTGGCAGGGTATGGAAATGGAACTTGTAGCCTTGTGACATGATATTTAGAACTCACTTGTCCTGGGTTATAATGTGCCAATTTTGAGAAAAAGTGCTAATTTTCCCCCTAAGGGTGCTGCCAGGAGATAAGTGCTAGGTGCAGGCAGGAGGAAGTCATTGGGACTGTTTCCTGTAGGGTTGTGATTTGTCTTCTCCAACTTTGGAGGTAGAAGCACCCCACTGCTTTGACCTGTATGAACCTTGCACCTGGGATCTGCCTCTAGGGCATCTGGATCTGCCCCTTTGAGGTCTGTCTGACACAGGAAAGGACCAATTCTTTGTTGGCCAGTGTCTACTAAACCTAGGTGGCTGTATTTGTAAAAAATCTTTGACAGTTTGCATAGATTTAGCTTTATCCTCCATTTTCTTTAACACCTCTTCTGCATTAAAACCAAACAAAGTATCATGCTGTAAAGGTGCATCTAATAATTTAACTTTGACATGATCAGGCAAATTTTGTTCCTTTAACCAAGCATGCCTCCTAATTACAGAACCCGTAACTGTGGCCCTGCAGGAGGCCTCCAAAGAATCAAAACCACATTGCAAAGTATGCTTTCCAGCTTGTTCAGCTGCATGCAATAAATCCTGCATTTCCTCGTTTTCTGCACATTCAGAGTTTAACAACATTTTCTGTTTAAGCAATGCCATGATATGTTGCTGATATTTGAGCATATGAAACTGACAGTTTAAGGCCCTTATAGCCAAGGTAGCAGAAGTGTAAACCTTTTTTCCCCATCTAGCCAGTGCCCTAGAATCTCTGTCAGAGGGGGTGGGGTTTTTTGCAGAGGAAGCCTTATCTCCTTTGGGACCCTGTGAAATAGTTTCTGGGTCTGCAGCAGGGTTTTTAAAAAGGAATTTATGTGAGTCAGGAACCCTGTAGTAACTGTCAGGCTTAACAGGAGCTGGAGGTAAGGAGTCAGGGGTAAGACTAGACTCTGAAAACACATAATCTACAATGTCTAACACAGGTGGAATGGCTAGTGGCCTGTGCTGAGGTAGTAAAAGGAAATCCCTGAGCCTCTTTTTAGATTCTGAAAAATCTTGGCTCTCCCAGTGGAAATGCTCCCTCATGGTATGCAAGGTTTCTCCAAAAGAATAGTCCTCTGGAGGAGAAGCTGAAGGAATTGATTCTTCAGCATCAGAATCCTCATAGGGGGAAGAGAATATTCCTGATCAGAAGAGGAATCAGAAGAAATAGAAACCTGATCTGAAGATTCATAGTCAGTCTCTTGCCTAGGCCTCTTATCAGGAGGGGGATGGGAACCCCTGATCAAGGTAATCAAGTCTTCGGCCATTTTGAGCATCTGTTTTTTTGAGCATAGAGGCCTGTCCACATGGCTCTTGAGTTTGTTTCTTTGTTTTAGAAGGTGCTTTAGCCTTTGCCTTTGAAGCTGAAGTTGGTTTAATGTAAAGATGTTTAGGTCTGAATACACCCTCAGAAGCCGGTGCCTGCTCAGCGGCTCCGGACCCATCTGAAGGAATAGTATCTGAGGCTCCAATACCTTGAGTTTCCAGTGGCATGGCCGACTCCACATGGGTGTCGGTAGTGGCCTGCAACTCTAAAGAAGCGGGCATTAGGGGCTGCGAAAGCACCTCACTGAGAACCGGCGAACTGGCGACTGGCTTAGGAGAAGCTTCGTCATCGGTTTTGGGCCTTGGTTGTCTATCTCTCTCCTTTTATTTACGTTTTTTGTGAACTCCGGTAGTTGGATGGCTATCCAATGACATTTCTGGATAATTAAACCGGCACCCAAAATAGTTTAAAGCAAAATCACACCGACACTTAGTAGTGCGTTGGTTAAATCTAGCACAAAACCGACAACCAGAAATGTTGTGATCAGGGCCTAGGCAAGGCATGCAGTAAGAATGAAAGTCCTTATGAGGTATTTGCTTTCCACAAGCAATACAATTATTTACTTTTTCTGACATCGGTCTGAAGCAAGAAAAAAGTTTCCCCAATGGGGTACTTAGCTTTATTGAAGACTTCGGATCTGAAACTCGAACATGAAAATCTCAGGAGTCGGCCGACCGGCACTTGTGAACTGCTTCTGCTTTGGGCACCGCGCGGCAAGAAAGACTAAAGAAAATGGTGTTGGCTGTATGTTTTATACCCCTGATGACCTGACGCCAGGGAAGGGGTGACAGCAACCGATGCAGGACCCAAGACTTTGGAATTCAAGCCGACTGAGGGCAACCTACCAGCAGGATTACCCAAATGTAATGACTGCAACAGTGAAACACGAAGAACATCAGCATTTAAATAATTAAATTCATTACTAGAACAACCAATCCTACCACTCAAAGTTAATTCAGCACTCAGCAACCAATTTATTACTATGGTTACGTTTTGCCCTTAGTTAATTTCTGAAGTCAGAAAAACTCTGTTTAAAAACCAGATGTACAAAATGTAAAGACAAGAACATGTGGATAAATATAAATAAAATACATAAAAAGTCAATGAATAAATACATATACTCATGTTCCCCATTTAGTAACTACTTATGTGCATAGATATAAGCACAAAAATATATATAAAAATATAAAATATCAAACTATTTGAATGATAGTGTTCCATTGAAGCCAGTGCTAAAATCTAGAAGGTTAAAATAAAATAAAAAATAATAACACCATTTAAAAAAGAGAAGACCACATAAACACATGCAGGGCTTTGGGTCAATATGACAGTATTTCTTGAGCTATTTCTAGCATAGATATCATTAAAGAAAAGCATTTGTTGAGATGAATGTATTAAAGCATATGTATTTACTAGGTGGACAACATGTGCATTTATTAGGCAGAATGTATCTATTCATTAAGTTGTTGAGTGTATACTGCTTATAATTTTATATATTTTTTTATGTATATGTGTATGCCAGGCATAGATCTCCCCTAAACAGCCTGTAGGAGAGAGAAGAGAGGGTTAAGGCCTTCAGGCAGTCTGCATAGGACATTTTACTTATGCCCTGTATTCATTTAGTGAGGAACTTCTATGGACATTAAAATTGTTTGATATGGCTGGCTAGGTATGTGATGACGTGAGGCAGTGCCAGCTGTGCCAGGGGGAGTAGGGAAGTGCATGTGTAACATATGCCAGCATAGCTAGCTGGAGTTTTGTAAAGAGTTGTATGTAATTTAAATATCAAACTGATTTGCACACGTTTGTGTTAAAAATCTATTTGTAAAGTTGCTTGTGTTAAAAATATATCAGCAATGGGTTCCTGCTGGACATGCTGGAAGGGAAGAGGTTAAGTTCAGCCCAGCCAAACTTAAGAAAAATATCCTCAAATTAAATGACTTGATTTAGGCCATAAAGATTTTATCTCACTGGTCTGAATGCAACCAAACATGTAGTGTCTGTGAAAATCCTGGGCTGGGATTCTGCTCTATTGTCCTTAGTGATGAACTAATTGCTACCCTGGGGTGCTAGAGAATGGCTTGTTACTTTCTACAGAAAGGGTGGAAGTTTTGGAATTGTTTTACAGATTTCGTATGCTGTAATAAACCTTAGCTAAAGTTCCATGTATATATTGTGACACATCAGTGCCAGATCCTGGCTGAGTTTCTAGTGAGAGGGTAGTATGGGAACCACAGAGTCAGGTGACCAGATGTGATGACATTCTGTAGCCAGCACTGAGATTGTATTTGAATACTAGTGAGAGATGTGCGGAGTGAACTCTGTTTTTGAACCTGCCAAGACACTCATCCACTTTCATCTGCCTTGCTTTACAAAGTAACTAGGGAGCAGTAATTCTTCAGTCAGTTAAAAATTGTGAGATTAACTAAATGTTGTTTTTTTTATATCTGTCTGAGTCTTTCCATCTATGTTGTGTTTGTGTTTAAACTCTGGTGTTTATTGCAAATAGATAGTATTTTCATGTTTTCCTTTTTTTAAGTATTCATTATTAAATATATCTGTACCTTTCATTGTGGCTGATCTTTAAAAAATATTCAGCCTTTCAGAGTACTTACATTTATTTAGTGTCACTGTAGCTCCATGTTCTTGCTGCTTGGTTAAACACTATCATTTGTACAAGTATTACATTTTAGTAAGTGTAATTGGGTACACTGGTAACGGTCTTAAAATAGCTGGCTTTGGATGTTCTGGTGGCAGCAAATCTACCTGATAGTCTGGCTGGAGGTGGCAGAGCAGGTAAGCTTTTCCCAGGTGTGTGTGTGTGTGTGTGTGTGTGTGTGTGTGTGTGTGTGTGTGTGTGTGTGTGTGTGTGTGTGTGTGTGTGTGTGAAAAAATCTCAAAGAGAGTGTGTGTGACAGCTACTTTGAACAGGGACACTGAGAGCACTGATTCCACAGAGAGGGTGATGGAGGATTTGGCTTGGAACACCCAGATAAGGACTCAGCTCTACAATAGTCAATGTGGACTAATATTTGGGGCCTGGAGAGGAAGCCCAGCCCCAGGACTGGAGTGTGCATTCTCTGTGTGCTCTTAAGTGAAAGTGTAATTGGTGCAGAAGGCTGAATCTGAAAATACTGTGCGGATCTATTTTTCTAACGGTGAATGTTTCCCACTGTTGTCAGTGGTGAATATTGAGGCTCCTTGATCACAAACCCAGAGGAGGGATGTCACAATGTACATATCAAAGGGGGCATTGTACCGATGATAGGTATAATGAATGCTGAATACAGTGGAATAATGACTTCCTTGGACCTAGATGCCATACCTTTGTTTGTAAGTTGTGCAACATACAATGATTTACTCATTAATGTAGGCACACGATGGTCAAAGGCTAGATTACTGTCTGTGTGCTTCCTTAAGTCCCTGCCTACTGGGTCATTTCTAAGGAGTGTGTTGTCAATATGATAGTTACCAAGGGTGGATGACTTCCAAAAGCATACTATTATACATTTCTTGACATTTAGGTTTAGTCCATGTCTCTGACACCAGTTGTTTGCCTGTGTCAGCCATTCCTGGAGAATGTTTGTGTCATTGTGGGATTCAATGACAGCTCCTAATTTGAAGTCATCTGCAAATTTAGTCAACCAGAGATGACTTGACATTGGTCTTGACTTCGCAGAAGTAAATGCCAAAAAGAACAGTCCAAGGACTGATCCCTGAGAAACTCCACTTGAGACTGGCCTTTCTGGAGAGGTTGACTCCCTAATTCTAACTTCCTGGGTCCTGTTGGTGAACCAGTTGGATATCCAGCAGGTGACATATGTGGGGTATTGTGTCAAATGCCTTGGCCAACTCAAGGTAGACAGTGTGAACCATTTTGCCCTTATCCATTGCTTTGGTGACCTTCTCATAGAAGTCCACCAAGTTGAGTAGGCATGACATGCCCTTGGTGAAACTAAAGTGGGTTGGGTCCAGTTTCCTGAGGATTACTATATCATTAGTGATCATTTCCATGATAATTCTTTCAAATGCTTTCCATGTAAGACTAGTAAGACTTATGGGTCTGTAGTTCCTAGGGTCTGTCAATGGCCTATCTTTGTGCAGAGGGATGACTGTTGCTGTTCTCCATTCATGAGCCACAAATCCTGTTTGGAGGCTGCAGTTGAACAGCAATTCCAGAGGACTTGATAGGTCATTTTATGCTATTTAGAAGATATCCAGGGATATTGCTTTGCCCCATTGATGCAGTGTTCTTGGCTTTAGAGAGAACATTAAGGACCTGTATCCTAGTAATAGCAGGGGGAGTTATATTTGATGGCATTTCCTGAGAGAAAGTTGCTGGGGAGAGAAGGGTAAAGTTGAAGCTGAATTTATTGGCCAGTAGATTTGCTATATCTTCTGGCTCATTATAGGTGGCTCCATTTACAATGAACTCTACATACAACTGTGCATTGCCTTTGAGGTTGCAGACATATCTAAAGAATGCCTTGTGGTTATCCTTGGCCTGAGAGGCCAATTTTATCTCAAATTGGCTTTGGCAAACTTTATTTCTCCTCTGAGTTGTTAGTTTAGTTTGAGAATGCTTTTATCCTGCTGGGTGCTGCACCTCCATGATTTTCTTCCTTCTGTTATACAGCCTATTGATTTTTGGATTCCACCAGGAATGAGTTAGTTCTGTACTTTTTTCCTGATAGTTACAGCTGCCTCTATACAGCTATTAAAGTGCTTTTATAGAGTTTCTTTGAACAGTTCTGCATAGGCAGCAGTGTTCTGAGGGTTTATGAAAGCTTGAAATTTTGCCAGGTCATCACTTAATAGCAGGAAGTTAGCCTTAGAGTAGTTCCTGAATATTCCATGGTTAGCTGGGGATTCAGGTTTTATTTTTTATGTATTTAATTTTATTTATTTTTTTTATCATTTGTTGACTGGAAAGGAATGACTAGGACAGAGCCTATTTTCAGTGGAGGGCTGGAGAGAAACACACCAGATGTGTGTGTTTGGAATGTGGGAGGAAACCAGAGTGCCCAGAGCAAACCTACTCAAATGCAGGACAGACATGCAGAGGCTACACAGACGGTACCCCAGCCAAGAATCAAACCAGTGTACCTCTTGCTGTGAGGTGACAATGTTAACCGCTGCACCACTGCGCCACCCATTTTTACTTCAAAGGAGGCTATTTTGTGGTCTGACCTTACCAGGGAAGACATTACACAAGGGGGTGTGCAGCACTCTCCCATATTAGTGAGGACCAGATCCAGTTTCGTTGCACCCTTGGTTGGTGTATTGACAAGATTCTGTTATTACTTGCTAATTCTGACGTATTAACCATCAGTACCCATGTAAAACAAACATGTGTGCAGAACACAGACATATATACAGTATCATTACATTTCAAGAAAATATGTCATGCCACTTTGGCATGCAACACTGACACGGTGCTGCATTTCAAAAGACTTGGTACAGTGACACAGCATACCTGTGGGAATGTGGCCCCTGGTGTAGTATGTCAGATGCTGTCACCCACGTAACTATATACCAGAACAACCCAAGCAGAAATTTTGTGTCTCAGTTGATTATGCTAACTGCAACAGTCATATCTGTCAGTCACAGACTCTGAGAGAAAATCCTTAGTAATATGGACCAGTATTTGTTACTCAATGTGTGCCGCACAAGTTTATGTTGAGGTGTCAGTATGGCATTTACATTTTTACTATAATGTATTATTATCTGCAAGTATTAGGTCATATTGGCATCCCATGAATAAAATATGTTTATTCAAAATGTATTGCAAGGATTGAAGCATCCAGCAGTCTGACCAAAAGCCAGTGTCTCTGTGTGCCAATGCAAATATCCAAATATATGAGCAATCAACAAGTTCAAAACATAGCAGTGCAATAAAACACTGTACTACGCAACTAAAACACACCAACCAAATTTATTAAATAATAGATCTACATGCAGACATCAACAAAAATCACAAAAACTCAAGTTGTTCAAAAAATCCTGTTGATAACTCCTAAGACAGCACTGAACTTAATTTTTGACCACACTACTGCTATTCACAATAAAACAGTGACTATTACACTTACCTTGCAGATGCATTGTGGATAGAACGACATAAACATTAGCATGCCTGAAGGTCCAAAGAATACACATTTGAACCTTGAAGTTTTAACTATGTTAGGAGCATTTATGGGTAAATAAAAGTGAACAGTGATAACACATAACCTCTTTCCCTCACTGCTCCTCATGCCTGTGCATACACTCTATACACAATGCATGATTTCAGGCATGGTCTTCATTACCTGAAAACAGGATGCATTACAGCAAAAGAAGGATTGTTTTAGGTCAATATATGACTGCCATGTACAGAAATAAAACATTGCAAAAATAGTATTATATGTCTTCTAGCATTGACATGAAATACAATATCACATTTTGCATATTCATTCATTGCTGTCACTTTCAGTACTGCATATGCACACAAGAGGGCTACTGTATACAAACTGCAGGAACCAATATTGAAAACCACAAGTGTCATCTATGTTGGCACTACCTGACTCCTACCTGCCTAGCTAATCCATCTTGGCTGTGATTGCGTGGATTGATGGAAATTTAAAAAAAATCACCTCTACAAATATGCAGGAAAGAATTACTCATAATAAAATGTGAAATTATGTTTATATATTACATGATGAGTAAAAGAAAAGTACAAGTGCTGCCATGTGCTATGGGCATGAACAATAAATCAACACAATTGTGAATGTATGTCAGGACATTGCTCACAGTAGTAAGACACAACTGTAACAATTCAGAATTCCAACTGTCTTTGGCAATAAAGCATTTGACTGCACTTGACACACATAAGTACACATTAAAGGAGTTACTGTTCATCTGTGGAATTTAATACATGCACATGCAATTTAGGTAAGAGGGCAGTCAATGAAAAAAAAATGGATTATAATATAATATTGTAATTTAAACATTATAGGTAACATAAGTATGTAACAAACTCAAGAAGAATGTAGCGAACCAAAATCACCAAACCACAGAAACGGACGCAGGAGACTCGACTGCAAATAACTCAGTTTTAATGTATAAAATTGATTCACCCAACACGAACACAGAAAAAGCATGATTTGTTGCATTTCTTTTCCTGTTTCTGTGTTCGTGTTGGGTGAATCAATTTTATACATTAAAACTGAGTTATTTGCAGTCGAGTCTCCTGCGTCCGTTTCTGTGGTTTGGTAACATAAGTATGTATTACCCAGCATTTACACGTACATTATAGTTAACATAAATATGATGTTTCTAGAAACTTTGTGGATTATAGCTATCCATAATCATCCATGGACTAAGCACTACAGGCATCAATGCACCATGGCCATGCTAGAAGTATAAAAATCTGTACTGCATAACTTAGCAGCCAAGTATAGATCTTTATTATCTGTTGTCAAATAAGAAATGCTGAACTGCAAAAATATCATCCAAAATAGGCTGCACTGAGGTTCGAACCCACACATACTCATGAAACATTTACATTGCCCTATTGTATATCCAATTAATGGACATCACACTTTCTTTAATGTTGTAAAACTCTATGGAATAATGACAGAATGCTCATTTAGCCAGATTAGCATGTGTTAGCACATTGAGTTTAACTGTCAGTTTGCAAAAATAAACATTAGAAGGCAATTTTGAAAAAGAATAAACATTAATGCATTAGTGCAGAGCCCTGTTTTTCAATACCACACGTCTCCACATAAAGTGGTAAACCGACTTCCATAAGACAAAATAAGGATTAAAGATTCAAACATCTTGTACTTGTATTATATTTACAAGACTCAAAAATATTTCAGGCATGCTGACCTGTATTGGTCTTGTTCATGAAAGTGATTACAACAAACATAGATATTAAAATAATTTTGTATTTTCTATACAGTAGAACTTGCTAATGTATATATTACTCAGCATTAACACATACAGAAGAATACTGTGTTATGTTTCTAGAAGTTTTATGGTTAACCTAGAAATGCATAATCATCCACAGCCTAAACACTATAGGTGCCAATGAATCATGGCTTCCATATGTGATATGCAATATGACATAAATAACCACCAATATTTTCAAAAAATAGGCTACAATGGGCTCTGAACCCACACATAGGAGAACAGCAGTCACTTTGTCATATTGCTTAACCATTTGAGCTAAGGGACGTCACGGTTCATTACTGATTATAATATCAGCTATGATGGAATATCAGTAATAGTCATATGTGTGAAGTCCGCATGTGTGTACAGTCATAATCAGAATTCCTTCATAATGTGTACACTGGCCCAGTATAGTTGTGGATAACCTCAAAATGCATTGATACTCCAATGGTACTTTAATGAGTGGAACTTAAATTCCAGTATTTGTGTTACTATTACCAACAGAGGTACCCATACAATACACTTGAAACAGTCACAGAGACAGATATGCTTACTAAATACATATATGATAATGTAGGTGTTAAGGTGTGGATTATAATACTTACTGTAGTCATCTGCTGCCTAGCATTGCACCTCTACCTCCTCAACATCTTTCCATTGAAGATCGTCTGTTTCTCTCCAATATCGATTATCATAGTGATAGCAGACCTGCATACCAGTCCTGTATTTACCAGTCCATCGGCAGTGCTCCCTCACAATCTGGTTCCATATATCAATCGTCAAAAGGTCCTGGGACATGCTCACAGTCTCTGTTCATGACCAGCATAGTCAATGAGCGTCTGGGTGGTCTCCTCCTCTGTCCAGTTTGGCACATGGACACACAGAAGCCTCCTCTTGGTTGACATCCTCGCTTTTGTAGCTGATAGTCATTGAAGAATGTCTTCCAAAAAATGCTAAAGGAGGTCCCACTCAGTTTGCAGGTAGCAGAGGTATGAACAGTAAATGTATCAATATTATATTTTAAAGGTGGTGCATATAGGATGGTAGCAGACTATTGGAAAACATCTGGCACATGTTACAGATATTCCTGTTTAATGATACCTGTTGGGTTGTTGCGCTGAGCGCTTTACATGTAGCTGAGCTACTGACTAATGAGCTGAGTGTCAAGAACTTATGCAGACGTTCACAAACGTGATTCCAAAACATTGAATATTAATGACCCTCTTTAATTATGTATGGCACAAATAGTACTTAAAAGTTGTGTGCATATAACTAAATTCACTTTAAGGTACATCTGATTTACAGATAGCTGTCTCCTGCTGCCTTTGTTGTGGAGGCATAGATTGCTATTATCATATATCTGTGTTATCATTATTATGTAGAAATCAACTGATACATGTTTTCATGCATTTTTTTATTTTTATTTGTCTGCATTGCAATCTGTCTGATACATAAAGGATGGGGTTAGAATTAAACAATATGCATACAGATGGGTAAATATCCATCAGTGACAAAGAGATTTTCCCCATAAGCAGTTGTATAGATAAAAAGGAAACGGGTCCAGTGAGCTACAGATATTGACAGAATTAAAATATATCTCTACTTATTTCTGAGTAACCTGTAATGACTGGTATGGTTAGAAAAAATACATGACTTATAAGGATTTCTGTAGGTCATATGTTCAGTGACTAATTTATGGATACTCTCTGATGCTTAGTAATATAGTTTGATAGAGGCAACGTGAAGGTGTCTTTGAATGTTTGCTTCTTATCCTGTTGATATGCAGCCATGACTGCATAACAGTTCATTTTAATATGCTGTCTTTTTTCACTGTTTCTGTAAAAATTACAGTATGTGTGTTGTGTACCATATAATGATAATAACATATTTATGATGGCTATCACTGACTGTGATAGTGTATCAGATGCATCCTACATTCCTAGGGTACACATGCTCTTTCTGTTTAGATGTGGATGTATCTGATGAAACACCATTACTGTAGTACTGGATTTGTTGCACATTGTTTATGTATATGGTCTCTTTCTTGCTGTAATATTCACTGACAAGGGTTCAAATCTCACCTCTGCAAATATGACCTATACAAAATTGTTAAGTGGATTTGTAGATGTGATGATGCTGTTCATCCATATGGAATATGTACTTAGACATGTTTTTCATTTCATTCAAATTATCTGTACATAACAGTGGTATACATGACTAGGGTCACTTTGCATAGCTATACATTGTAAATGAGAGTTGAGTAATTCAGTTGACATATGCTTTTAACATTATCATGTCAATATGTCAGCTCCTGTATAAAGTCTAACATGTGCACATCACCTTGTTTTCCAGATGTCAATGAGAAACAGGGGACACAATTTCTTACACAAAAAAATGAAATAATATTCATGCATGGCTGCAACCTTCTTGGACAGATGGGAAATACTGTCTGGAGGAATCAAGTGTGGGCAGACCTTGCAAACATGATCATCTGGGTGGTCACAATACACCCAGGGAGGGATTCCTGTCAGTGACATTTCGCTGACATGATCCTTGTGCAGCCAACAGACTCTGCCATTATGAAAAGGAGACGAATGCTACTTGAGGTGGCCATCCTTGCTTTACCCGAAGGAGATAGCAATGTTCCTGGCTTCACATTGTACCACCAGTCAAGTTCATCAGATACATGGGGAGGTAATGAAGTAGGTCATCCAGGACATGCAGGTATGTCCTACCTTCCCAAACACTGAAGCATACACAGTCACTATTTCTTATTAAAGAACTTTAATTCACAATTATTACCATATATGTTTGTGTTCCTCCAGCAGAAGTACACTGTGATTGTGATGGGGATGCACAACATAAATGTAACAAGTTGTTATCTTAATAACAAGATGCTGTGTTTTTCATTTGCTTAGGTCCCTCATCATCTGTACAGCTGCAGCAGATGTCACATAAGTATCTACAGATACTGTTAGTGTAATCCACAGGATTATGCAGCACTGTTTATCACTGTTTAACACATCTGTGATCTAGGAGTTCATAACGTCTTGTTCCTTACACAGGTAAATCTAGCTGACATGTGCACTGTACGTTAGTGTGATCCATAATTGTTATGTGTCTCTGCCTCCAGTCATGACCGCAAGCATATTCACATTTTAATGTTTGTGTACCTTGTTATAACACAGAATCTGCATTACAACAGGTGATACACTAGCCAAACAGGAAGAAAGTTCCTGGTAAGGCAGTGTATCTGTTTCCTACATTTCACTATTGAGAATTACATCTGTGCCCTTTATGGCTACTGTGGTATTGTTCACCTGCCTAGGACACCGTCAATCTGCACATCATCCTCACTCATCAGGTATGCATCTATCTTATTTGCTGTGTGTTATACCTCTGTGGGAATGCTACATGATGCCTGGTATGTGCTTAATGATGATGTTGATATGTCTATCTTTTCACACAACACTTGCATTTCAACCCTTGCCACCAGTGATGGAGTCACAGGAGGACATGTTAGGTAGATTTTTGCATTTGTAGTGCCTTCATCTGTCATATTTGTTTGATATATAACTTACATGTCATATCTGTGGTATATAGGTACCTGAACCACTCACAGTCACAACATCCTAGGAAGTCCATATCATCATTTACACTGCAGTCATATAGTTGTCCCATATTTTAGCAGTCTGCTGCATTATTTGAATTCTGTTAAGATATATTGTCATCTGTCTTTTTTTGTAACACATCCATAGCCTGCCTCCTCCAGGTGCCCATCCACTGATCCTGAGGTGGGATGTGATGTGCCTAATTGTGATAATGCCACAGGGCACACAGGCCACTGCACTGGGTTCATTGTTCAGCCTGAAATGAAAGAGGCATGTGGATCATGATGTAGCCTCTGATATGGAGGACAATGTGGCTGAACATTCTAATTATATGCGGACATCAAATAATGGACTTGACCATGACCCAGTCTTCTGTTTATGGTCTGGTATTGATGGTGACTCTTCCCCAAAAAAGACCAATACCACCCTTTGGACTACACATGGGAGTGTAGCTGGTGTGAATGGGCACATATCAGAAGTTTTCTGCCTAATTTTACAGGCACATAAATGTTCACAGTGACATTGTGGATCTGATCTGTGAGCACTTGCCAATGCTACAAATCATGTAGCACACCAGCTGCATGTGTTACATGAAGGTCAGGGCTGTAGACATGGAGAGATCATGGCAGCATACACTGCACAGCATGACAGTGTGGTATTTGTTGCACACTCCATTGAAAGCCTTGCTATGTTGGTGCTATAGCAATGCCATAGTACTCTCTGGGTGTTATGTGCCCTAACTGTACTAAGTAGATTACCTCCAACAGGGAGAGGCAGACTCCTTCTCATTAGACCCACACATGGCCCATCCCAACATTGATATATTCTCCATATCTGTTGTGTAGCTGCTGCCATTGATGATGTGCATGTTTGCACATATCATTACATGAAGCTGAGTTGTGTTGCACCAATAACCTGTGAATCATAGCATTGCCTTCTATGTGACATTCCATATCAGGCATAGGATGTCATGCCTGTTTGTGTTCATTTTCTTTTTGGACAGTCCTTGGGATGTTTGTAATTACTCATGCTGGTGTAAGAGTTTTACTGTGTTGTAATACACTGTTATATATCATACAATGCTATGTGCAATATGTCAATTTTAGTGCAATGCCCCTGTTTTTAGGTATACATTCCCATAGATCTCATGATCCTAGATTTCTTGTGTCAGTGACTTTTTACAGGAAAAAATCCATGCTGTTTATTTGTATGATGATATCCTACCTGTCCAAAGATGCCTTCTGCTGTGCACACTTCCTGTGCCCCACACATTTGACTATGTGGTTCTCTCTGGTAGTGTATCTTGCAGAGAGACTTCCAGTATTGTTATTTCCTCTAAGTTTTATGTATATGTTTTTACTGGTATACCTTATGCTTTTGTTATGCATGTTTTTAAGGCTGACAACTAATGTTTTTTTCCATTAGTCATGCTTTCTGCTGCTGTTGTATGGCAATAAACATCACTGTTTGTGTGCCTTGTTAAAATACAGGGTCCGCATTACAACAGATAATATGCTTACCAAACAGGGAGGACATATCTGGTAAGGCAGTGTATCTGTTTGCTACATTTCACTACAGATAAGTCTGTGTGGCTTGTAATGACTAAAAGGTGTGTTTCTGATACTGCTGTGTTTCCTGAGTTAGGACATATGGCCACAGGGGAAAGAAGAAATGGGCAAGAGAGAATGTGGCCATATGTCCTATCTGCTGAGCACACCACCTTGCAATTGAGCAATGGCTATCCCTTTCCATTGATGTGACATTCAACATCATGTACAGCTGGGGTTTTAACTGGGATATGGGCATAGTCTATTTCACCAAGGCCATGGCATAAAACTGTTGTATATCAGTTCTGTACTCCATGACTGTTGTTGAGAAGTGGGTGTAATCATCCACATCAATGCCTATTATTGCCAGAAAATGTGAGAAGATGTGACTGGCAGTGATCTGTGAATACTCATATGGTATCTCCTATATACCACTGAAATGTCTTGGAGTCTAGCATACCTAGACTCAGTCACACTTTTGTGTCTATGAATATGTGTTACCCTGCAGACTACAAGCATATGTGAAGGGTGCACACATCCTACAAAGAGCAAGTACAGCTGTCTGCCTTATCTGTATCTATTTATTACTTCCTGCTCAGAGAGCTGGCTTAACTATAGCCTGGTTCATCGCATAACTGGCTGCCTTCTAGTATGTATTTGGAGACCAACCTCTTGTATGGCTTGCAGTACCCCAGCCTGTTGTAGTGCATTAAATGTCAGTTGCATTTTTTTTAAGTAAGGTTTTTGAATTTTGTAAGATTCTTTATGAATCTGTAGAATATAGAGGCATTAACAAAAAACAAACATGGCCTCCACTGAGTGCTTTCATAAAATTTATGGCTAAGTACTTTGTCACATTTAAGTTTCATTGTGTTTTGCAATTGGGCAGGTGTGCATGGATTCTGTAACTATCTTATACTGAATAGATAAGTACTTATTCTTGTTTTAGTGTATGTTAGAGAATCACTTCCGCTGTTGGTATGCGGACTTCTTCCTTTGGTGTGCTGTGCTGTCTGTAACTTTCTTTTGGAATCCAGTCTTTGATTGGTGTTTTGATGCTGCAGTGGGTAAGCAAATCTGCAGCAAAGTAATTCTGGAGGACATCTTCAAATTTGCAGTTGTAGCATCCTGAGTATTTTTTCTTCCAACATGTTTTTATTAGATTTTAACACAATACATCCACAAATTAATATCAAAGCAAAACAAAACAAAGAACTATTTACAAAATGCCTACAGCAAATTTGTATTAGTTTCTATAATTTATTTTCCTTTTTATAACAATGTAAACAAGAAAAAAATAAACATAAATCATGAATTAATATTTCTCAAACAAATTGGTTCAATCAATAATTATATTCATATGTTCTCTTATTAGTTCTCATCTTATACAAAGCCTTTTTTTATACATAACCTGATGGATAACCAAGTTGGTGATGTGATATTTTTTTCCTTGAATTGTCTAGTATTACAGATTGAACCTATTGGACAGATGGTTTGCCAAGAAATGTGATTGCATGTTCATAGCTGAGATTCCCCTCATGTTTATATCATGTTGAAGATGCCAACCATTTTTTGAGATGCACATACATACAAATAGAATACATGTTATACGACTGCTTACCTCTGTTCTCTAGCAGCCTGTCAAGCATTGGATCAACTGGTCTGTCAGCAAACAAAGGCCCATAGTTCACTAGAGCTTCCCTTAGTGCATGATATCCATGCAGCACGACTACGAGATTGTTGCCCATGTAGATGCTGAACACATTCCCATACTTCTTCGCCAGCTATAAAACAAGCACAAAAGAAGTGGGACTGTCTTGTAATTTTTTAAGATCCCCTTTTCTTTCTTTTTTTTTAATACAAAAAATGAATGCAATTTTAGAATCAATATGTTTCTAAATCATGCTAAAACAAATGAACAAATGAAATGTAATTGCCGATTTCTTGTCAATCACTAAGAAATTTTCAGGACTTTATGAAACTAGGGCTGTTTTCATGGATGAGAATTTCTGATACTGCTAAAAAGCAATATGTACGTATCTCTGTATCACCAAGATTAGAAGACATTTTACATCCATCTTAGTGCACATATACCCTGAAAGGACTAAGTCACTCAGCTAATAGTAAATCATCTGAAAGGCATTCAAAGCAGAGTTTTTATTCCTGCTGCCATCACTCATTACTAAGGGTAAGAGGTGCACATGGAAGATGGGTTATCTAGTCTATGGGTGGCTAAGAATCCCCTCTCTTATATGGAGGGGGGTGAACCACTCTGTTTGTGTGCTCTGATATAATATGTAGGATGGCAGCATGGGTAAGTCATCATCCCTATGTTTGTCAACTGTTCAAAGTTTTGCAGACTGTCCCTGAGTGTGTCTCATAGTTGCTTTGTCTCTCATAAAATGTTTTATATTGTGGTGCATGGCTATAAATTCCTCTTCAATGATAATATCAGACATTACCTTATAATAACTAATGTTGTTCACACACTGCATGTTGCTATTCTAACACATATGTGACTTACACTAAGCATTGCAATTCCGGTTCTTCCTTCTCTTTTGCACTATATCCCCCAGTTTTCTTTTTTTTTTGTTTGTTTGTTTTTTCAGGACATGTTATACAAAGAAGTTGAGAGACAGCATCACTTTCACACAGTGCCATACCTTTTACATACTTTGGTCAATAATCTCAACAAAGCCAAAAGTAATGGAGAGACAAATGAAAGACAAGTACACTCTTGAAATGTATGGATATGTATTACTTATATATAAATAAATATGTATTTATTTAATCGTATATATATATATATATATATATATATATATATATATATATATATATATATATATATATATATATATATTAATGGCAGGTCTTTACAGTCAGCAAATAGTAAATCAAGGACTGAATATTATAGCCAGGTAAATCTAGTCTCTTAATGGCAGTAAATTAATGTTTAAGATTTCAGAAAAGCAGTCTAGTCAGTACCTTATTACTAGTGCATAACGCTTTCCACGATATGGCTCCTTCGCAAGTTAGCTCCAAATTCTTGATACAAAAACACCTGAATGGTGTTCACTGCTACAACTCCATAAGCCTTCTCCGATGCAAGCTGAGTAAAAATATCAGTATAGACTGGACAAATACACCTGAACAGTGTTCACGTCTCCAGGTGAAGGAGTCCCTCCTTGGTATGAAAAAAATAGCGTATAGCTACAGATTAGCCACGTAAAACTTCCAACTTATCCGATAAGCGGACGCCAATCTTCCGCTTCGCATATGGGTATGCACCTCACAAATAAACGGATATTGATGACAAATGAAAAGTAAAATCACTCCATGTTAACTTCAACTCTTGAATATAAATTTAATTATAACTAATAACATAGATAAAATCCAATGGCACGTGTAGGATAAAATAAGAAAGACATTTATTGCAACAGAACATATCGGCATAAGGTGCTATATATAGCTTTTTCTATATATACCAGTATTCAGACCACCATCAGGCATCTTTTCAACATAAACATCTAAGAATGGTATTTTATATTGAGAAACTTCCATAGTGAACTTAAGATAAGTAGTATGCTTGTTGATTTCGGTGAGGAATTCACCTAATTCCTCTCTGTCTGAGGCCCAGAGGAGGAAGAGGTCATCAACAAATCTGGTGTAAAATTTTACATGCTTTTTGTAAGATTCCATTTTAAACAGATGTACTAGTTCCCAATCAGCCATAACAAGGTTGGTGTAGCTATTGGCACAAGAAGTGCCCATAGCTACGCCATCCCTTTGTATGTATACTTCATCCCTAAATACAAAAATATTGTTGTCTAATACAACTTCAGTTAGTTCACATATAACTTCTGCAAAGGCGTCAGTATGTGTTGTATCATAAGTTAATCTTCTTTTTATACATTTCATGCCCTTTTCATTAGGTATAGCTGTGAACAGCGATTGGACATCCATTGTAACTAACAGTATTTCATCATTAATAAACATTTGTGATGTTTGGTCAAAAAGCATTAGGAGGAATTGTTTAGTATCTCTAAGTATATGATTATATCCCTGTACTATGGGTCTCTTCTTGTGCAATAGCTACGCCAACCTTGTTATGGCTGATTGGGAACTAGTACATCTCTTTAAAATGGAATCTTACAAAAAGCATGTAAAATTTTACACCAGATTTGTTGATGACCTCTTCCTCCTATGGGCCTCAGACAGAGGGGAATTAGGTGAATTCCTCACCAAAATCAACAAGCATACTACTTATCTTAAGTTCACTATGGAAGTTTCTCAATATAAAATACCATTCTTAGATGTTTATGTTGAAAAGATGCCTGATGGTGGTCTGAATACTGGTATATATAGAAAAAGCTGCTATCGTAACACATTATGCCGATATGTTCTGTTGCAATAAACGTCTTTCTTATTTTATCCTACACGTGCCATTGGATTTTATCTATGTTATTAGTTATAATTAAATTTATATTCAAGAGGTGAAGTTAACATGGAGTGATTTTACTTTTCATTTGTCATCAATATCCGTTTATTTGTGAGGTGCATACCCATATGCGAAGCGGAAGATTGGCGTCCGCTTATCGGATAATTTGGAAGTTTTACGTGGCTAATCTGTAGCTATACGCTATTTTTTCGTACCAAGGAGGGACTCCTTCACCTGGAGAAGTGAACACTGTTCGGGTGTATTTGTCCAGTCTATACTGATATTTTTACTCAGCTTGCATCGGAGAAGGCTTATGGAGTTGTAGCAGTGAACACCATTCAGGTGTTTTTGTATCAAGAATTTGGAGCTAACTTGCGAAGGAGCCATATCGTGGAAAGCATTATGCACTAGTAATAAGGTACTGACTAGACTGCTTTTCTGAAATCTTAAACATTAGTTTACTGCCATTAAGAGACTACATTTACCTGGCTATAATATTCAGTCCTTGATTAAATATATATATATATATATATATATATATATATATATATATATATATATATATATATATATATGTTATATCCAAGGAAGCTCAGCAGACTTCATTGACCTGGTCATTGGGAGTTTGGAGGCTGCCCACAAAGGGTACATTGATCCCAGGTCTCGCAGGAATAAAATGGAGGATGAAAGAAACAAACTACACACACACGAGGAAGCTACACATTATTATACCCCAATATCACTCTGCTCTACTACCTGACTGATATGAAAGATATCACTGAGGATGTGTTAAGTGGTCAAAGACAGGACAAAAACAGCAGTCAGCATCTGGACTAGTTGTGCGAATGGTGGCAAAGACATTAAACCATCACAGGGACCCAAGGAGTACATGCCTTGTGCTTTTGTTACTCCCTGAAGTCCTGCGGTGGACATGTAATGCATTGTTTTTTTTTTCTCCCTTTGCTACCACCTCCCTTGCAGTAACATATTCTCCTTCTCTCTCTAGTGATGTCCTCCTCCCTCCTGCTCATTCCTTTTGAATCTCTTCCTCCCCTTAATGCCATGCATTACATGACTTACATACTTTGGCAAGAGCAACTCAACTATTCAAATTGTGTCCAGTTGTCTTTTGCCAATTAGTAGAACAACCAAAAATAACAAGCAGCTGGAATGAAAAAATCAGAGGTGGGAAAATGAAAACAACTACAACATGAAATTAAATTTTAGGCTGGCAAACTCAGAAGTTGGCAAAATAGCTGCTATAAAAATAATAGTCATATAAGCTGGCTTATTAATTGCCTGCAATTACTAGTTATATACAGTCTAGTTCCTTTCTCTTTATATCATGGATATTATGTAATTTATTGTTCTTTTTTTCTAGGTGTCTCAAAATTGTTTTTTACTAAACTGCTTACTGCTTTTATTCATGTCTATGAAGTTGTTTTCTGTGATTGTTGTGACACGAGATACTGCCAGCACAGCTAGCTGGAATTTTGTGAATAATTATATGTCATTGGTGAATATTGAAATGATTTATATAAGATGCTTGTGTTACAAAAGTATTAGAAATGTATGTCATGTGTATATCAAACTGCTTGTAAAGACATGCGTGTTGAAAAGGTATTTGTAGAGTACTGTGTTTGGAATGCAATCACAATGTGCTCTACTGGAAGAGAACAGAAATGTACATGCACTATTGTAACTGTTTAAATGTATATACTTTAACAGTGGGTACTGGAATATAGGAGGCTAAGTTCAGTCCAGCAAACTTCAGAAAAATAACTGAAATTGAATTACTTTATGGCTAGGCCACAAAAGATGGTAACTTTCAGTTTTCAATGCAGCAAGAGACACGATGTCTGTACTAGAAAACTTTCTCTATTGTCTTTAGAGTGAACTAATTACTAGTCTTGAAAGAATTTGTTTTATGACTTCTAGCGTCTGCCAGAGATCTGAGGAGAAGCCATTGTCTGTATATTTTTTACAGGTAGATGCTAAATGCTACCAGCTACCACCAATGGTTGTTTTCCCTTGGAAGTAAGAGTCAGATGACAAGAAGTAATGTCATTCTGCAAGCAATCCTAGCAGTAATATTTGAGATATTATTTTGAGAAGTCTCTTAGTGAGACAGAGCATTCTGCATTCTGTCTTGAACTTGACAACAGCTAGACGATCTATTCATCACATCTGCCTTGCTCTATTAATAAGTTCTTAGGTTAGAGTAGTACTCTTAGATTCAGTCAGGAATATACTGAAGCTTAGTTTAGATATTTTTCTTTCTTTGAGACTGTCCTGCAATGTTGTTTTAAATATTTCCTGTGGTTTGAACTCTGATGCCACTGAGAATATATATTTAGTATTGTCTTGTTCTTTTGTTATTTATTATTAAATATATTTAAACATTTCATTGTGGCTGATATGTGTAGAGATATTTAAGTTTTGAGAGTACTTGCATATTTATTTGGTGACACTGTGTGGGCCACTCCTAATAGCCTTGCTCTTGGTCAAACTACCATTTGTGTTAATACTAATATTACACAGTAAGATTGGACACCCTTTGTTATGAGCTCTAAAGTAGCTGGTAAGGAGTGACTGGTGGCAATAACAACTACCTTATAGTCTGGGCAGAAGGGACCATAGCTAGTAAACCTGTGGCAGCCTTTCCCAGATGTGTGTGCATGTGTGTGCGTGTGTGTGTGTGTGTGTGTGTGTGTGTGTGTGTGTGTGTGTGTGTGTGTAAATCAAACTTCAAAGTGTGTGTGTGTGTGTGTGTGTGTGTGTGTGTGTGTGTGTGTGTGTGTGTGTGTGTGTGTGTGTGTGTGTGTGTGTGTGTGTGTGTGTGTGTGTGTGTGTGTGTGTGTTTGTGTGTGTGTCAGCTACTTGGGCAGGGACATGCACTGGTTG
>NC_056741.1:1772315954-1772323454 GCF_019279795.1 Protopterus annectens | reverse complement strand
AAATCCTAAGAAGGGAAGACATCCCTGATCAGTATCAGCAAGAAACTATGATCCCTCATAAAATCATCCAAGGTGGGCTTTGAAAGAAAAATTGCCAAGGACTCCAAAGATAACCACAAAGAATTCTTTAACTATGTCAAAAATCTAAGTGGCAATGCTCAGATCTGCTCAGAGTTATTGCAGAATGGCACAAAATACACTGAACCGACCGATATCGCCAACATCCTGGCAGACAGGTTCAGTGCAAACTTCACCCCCATCTCACCCCCAAAAGGACCCATAACCATACCAGAAGAATGTAGAGTCCCTGAAATCACAGACACTCAGGTTAAAACTCCAAAGCCAAAAACTCAGCATCAATGGGACCGGACAGTGTCCCAGGCTGCATCCTACATGAGCTCAAAGATGAACTAACCCCTCACCGAAACACACTGTTCAACCTCAGCCTCTCCACAGGCTACATACCCATAGAGTGGCGCACAGCAATGGTTATCCTGCTCCACAAAGGTGGAGCCCCAACAGACACTGGGAACTATCGCCCTATAAGCCTGACTTGCTTGGTCTGCAAGGCTATGGAGCGCATCATCATGAAACTCATTAACAGAGACATTGGGAACCTCCAAACACTGGACCCTACCCAGTTTGGCTTTGTTATGGGCAGATCATGCCTCTTAAACCTGGTGGACTTCTTTGAGACAGTTACCAAGGTTATAGACAAGGGAAAGGTGGTACACACAGCCTACCTAGACCTCGCTAAGGCCTTCGACACCATTCCCCATTCTGGTATTATAGACAAGCTCACCAGCCTAAACATAAACCCCTACGTCACAAGATGGGTTGCCAACTGGCTCACAGACAGAACTCACATGGTGACAGTTGCGGGAGCTAGGTCCATCTCTAAACCGGTTACAAGTGGTGTTCCCCAGGTCTTGGTCCTGGGACCCCTTCTGTTCGGCATATACTTCTCAGAGATACAGGCAAGCACAGGATGACTATTGCAGACCAAGTTCGCAGACGACTGTAAACTAGGAGCTATAATTGACTCTCTGGCTGACACAGACATCCTCCAAAAGGGTCTCACTGAGATGGATACCTGGTGTCAAAATCATGGCCTCAAGTAAATGCCAAAAAGTGCATAGTCATTCCCTTTGGCAAAAACAAAGTACCCACAAACTACCACATAGATGGCAGTGCCCTAAATATGGAAGACATAATAAGGAATCTGGGGACCCAAGTAGGTAGTAATCTCATCTTTGATAATCACATTGCCAAAGTGGTTAGAAAATCCTTCTATGTGGCCCACCTAATCACAAAAGGGTTTGCATCCAGATCAAAAGAGGTCATTGTGCCCCTCTACTCATCACTCATCAGACCCATCTTAGAGTACAATGCCCCATTTGGGATGTACCTTACAAGACACCTCCAACAGCTGGAAAGACCACAGAAGTACCTCACCAAGAGGATCAATGGCCTCAAACAGATGACCTATGCAGCTCGACTGAAGAAACTCCAGTTGTACTCGGTTGCATACCGCCTACTGAGAGCTGATCTCTGCCTGACATACAAGGCCATGTCCAACCCAGAATTGATGGACATGCTCCACCTAAAGAAAACCTTAACCCCTTGAGCCACATGCTCTAGGGATCTAAACCTTACAACAACAATAAATACGATGTGCTGGAGGGATAGATTCCTATCCAAGAGATTTCCCATGCCTTGGAACAAGATCTCAATCTACATTAGGCAGAGCTCATCACTAACACTCTTCAAAAGAAACCTTGATGAGTGGATGGGAAACAGAAAGTTTACCTCGGGGATCACTTCAGTGGCTCTGCTGGACAGAGGCACAGGGAACTACTCTAAGGGGACGGCGAAAGCCAACACATTCTGGCTAGGCTTATAAATGCCTTCGGGCAGATAGCCTAGTACCCACCTATGAACCTATGAACCTATAAAATAAAGTTGAACACTTTCATCTGTATAAATATACCATTGAACTTCTTTAGAACTGAAAAAACACTTAATAAATCTTTTAAACACTAAAATCACAAGTCACATGCCAAAATGAAGTGACTTATAATATTGGAAGTTATATGCTAGATTTTTAGATGACACTTGTTTATTGTGTGCTGGTTCTTCGCAATTATTGGAAGATTTTTTTATCTGTATCAACAGTACAATACATTTTTTAAGATTTGCACGAGTCGTCTGATGATTTTATTAACTTCTTACTGTAATCTTACTATTACTAAAAATCATGGGGTGGGCTTCTCATTTAACATTTGCAAGAAGCTCACATTTTCAAATTCATATCTTCATTTCTGTAATTGTCATCCCCTTGCACAAAAGAGGGGTTAAGGAGCAATTTGTGAGATTAGCAAGGATGACATCTGATGATAACACCCCAGCACATCTGATAAATATGATGAATCATACAGCACATAGTAAATGTAGATCAAGGTTCAAGTTTCACATTTAGTGATAAAAACTAATAAACACTGTTTACAATAATAATGCATGTTGAGCTTTGTTAATCTCATTTGCACATTACTCACCTCCGTGCAAAAATGGTGTAATGGCCCAGACAACAAGCAGACACTGTCAATTTCAAAAAGGATACATTCTTGCATCTTTTGCTTTCCATCACACAACACCTCTAAGTGGCATTGTGCAGTAGTCAACAAGCTTCCACAACACCTACAGGTTCAGAGCACTTGCAGACAATAAGCAGGCACTTATCAGTTTCAAAACATACATTGTATCATGTGTGGTCTTTCACCATACAAACAAGCTAAGCGGTACTGCTCTGCTGTCAGCACACATACATAGTAACGAATGTGAAAATATACAGCTGCTGTCCAGTTGTTCCTGTGGGAGCAGATGTAAGTTAAGGATTACAGTATAAGTGAGCCTGGGTTCTAATCCAGCAAAGTTAAAAGTTCTATTACTGCCGTCCCAATTTACTTTATATAAAAATTCACAATAGAAAAATAATTACTCATAGAAATAGCTATGTACAGCATGTGCTATATTAAATGTGTAACTGTGGATATCAGAATAGAATTATGGTTCTACACTTAAACATTTATTTTCTGAACTTTCATGTCACACGCATACATGGTTAAACACTCAACTCTTTAATGTATATGTATAACTAATAATCAGGTCTGACAAACAAGGTCTCAGTTGCAATAACCACTCAGCACAGTAATGACTATAAAAAAACACACTTGTAGCCCAACCTACCCTGTAGTGATGTGCACAAGTTAATGTCCATAATACAGGTAGACCAGGGTTCTAATCTAGCACACTCCAAATTTTATTAATCCATGTCCACTCACTTTTAAAAACTAAAGAACAGTCTAAAGATAATTCTAAATAACAGTAACTATGTATAGCACTGGAGATCGTATGAATTATATGCGTGACTGTGGGTATACTGACAATTATGTTTCGGTACTTAAAAGTGTCTTTTCTGACCTGGGATGGACTTCATACTTCAGTGAAAGTCATTGTAAGATCAGGTACCATTTAAATGTACCAAACTACAGTATTGTCTTTGCATAAGTCTATAAATGCAACCATATTAAAGCAGACCTTCACAGTGTGTATACAGTTTCAGAGAACAGAATTTCAATCAGTGAAAATAACCTTTGGTCAAGAATACTGATAAGAATGTGCAGCACATGGAATACAAGCACATTTTGTTAGTATGGTACAAGACCGGGGAACCAAGGCCAAAGAGGCATGCAGAAGCTTACAGGGTTTTGTATTATTAGGAGATACTTCAGACACAGTCAGTTAAGTTAGTTCATTTTGACTGATATGCAGAAAGGCATTGCAGTACACTCAAGCAGGAGTGCAGAAGTCAAGTCAAATATCCAACATTCCAGAATATTCATTATACTATTCAAGAAGAAAGGAATATGAAGAATATAAGTGTAGACACTACAGACTATTTCAGTTTATCAACACTGTTACTGGAAACAGTATCCAGATATTGTTGACAATTGATGTCTGCCTCCACTGTATATAAAGGTACAAATGGATTTGGTCCATAAAGGAGAGACTAGCACCTGTTCAGCACAAGTTTGGGTAATTAACAAATAAAGACATTCATTTCAGCCTCATTCCATTTTCTTCCAGGTATTTCCAGTTCATACCAGTTTCCTACAGTATTATTATTTATTATAGTCATATACATATGAATTTATCAACCAGGACCTTGTCAGGTTACGCACATACATGGTTAATCACATACTCTATCATGTGTCAATATAATGAATCAAGATGTCTGACAAGCACTTCTTCTGTTGTAAGGATGAAAAATCACCTATGTGGAAAACTATGTTTTGGCTATTGTATAAATTACTTTTATTAGTGTATAAATCCATGTAAAAAATGTGTCAAGTCATAACATGTATACCCCTAATATATGTCTACAAAGTTAAATCAACTAACAGGTACAGCAACATCCAAATCAAAAACTAATGTCAGCTGTCACATAACCCTTCCTAGTTCATAAACTGCCTTCCTCTCAGTTTGGCACTGTTGCTCTCCATGTAACACTGAGCAAACATGGTTGGCATGGTTGTTTGGGTTTGTGCACCAGCCATAAAATGTGATAACATGAAATGGTGTGAAAATACTCTAAGTGTTGCTGTTTGACCTGTATGAACATGACAGGATCTAGAAGGGAAGGTGTCCAATTTAGAGCTCAAAATGAGGTGTAGAGGAGTCCAGAATATTCATTGGAATTTTTGCAAAGCACCTCAGCCGTATGCTACTACAGGGGGATTATACTGGGTCTCAATACAAATCAGAGGCTTGTTATAGTCTAGACAAGGCTGTCTCCAGTGTGACTGGCATTCCATGCACTGGAGAGCAATGAAGGCATAACTACAATAACCTGAAAAAGTGCAAGTAGGCACAACTCAACCAGTGGCTGGATGAGTTTAGGACTGATGACATCCACCAGTTGTGTAAGTATACAGATAAAGATACTTGAACTTATAGAGAAAGCTGAATATAGCCAAGACTGGCATGCATAGTGCCCTTCTTTATTTTCCCCTTTGTCTTTTACAGCCACCCAGTAGATTGCAGTGAACAGGGATATCCGTGCTGAGCAAGGGGTATGTATTTAGCACAAAAGAATATTATTTTATCAAACGTATTGCCTTTCTATGCATTAGTAGCAAATTAAGCATGCATATCTTAACTGTAAAATCAAACATGCATATTTCAGTATGTAGCTCAAGAAGCTTGTAGGAGTCAATTGCAATAATTTATTCGGATGTTGTTGGTTCAAATCCCACAGGTAGCAAATATTTCAGTATTGTAAAATAATTAAAAAAATATTACATAATAATTTCACCAAAACTGGCATACATGCCATATTGTTAACTTAATCTGTATTATTTTATACAGTATATGTGCAATATAGGCATATTATAAGAATTACGTGGAACAATTATCAGTCATAGTTTGCAGCTGTTAAAACAAGTATAGTTAATGTAAAAGTAAATGTATTATTTACATCATACTAATTTATTGTGTGTGACATATGATGGTTGAAATTATCTTTTTGTTTTTTTTTTCTCAATTACCCCACCCCTTATATCTCTTTTTTTACTTTTATATGTGTGGTCACCATGTTTGGATGTCATCAACTTCTGACAACTGACAAAATGATTTTCAGCACAGGGAGGGAGACCAAACAGTGTGGCTGAGCCTGCCAACCGTCCAACAGCTGTCACACCAATGTCCAGTACATCTGGGACCCGACCTGGCAGTGCTGCTTCTGCAGCCTCTGCACTACCTGGGCCCTCAACATTTGGTAGCATTACCCTGGCAGCTGGTACAGTTGTACCATCCTGGAGTATTAGCAGATGTGGTGATTTTATCACTTGCCAGGTGATGCCAGGCATGGTGCATGAGGTTGTGAAAAGTACCACTGGTGCACACCTCAGCCAGATGAAGAGGATGCTCACCAGAATGCTGGGCAAAAGAAAATGTCAAGCACTCAAACAGCAATTTCAGGAAGGGGACAGTGATGGCAGTTCTGAGGGTAAAGACTAGATTATCACTGACCCCATGCTTGATGGGCATGGGCATCTGATGTCCCTTCCCTATCCCCAATCATGGTGTCACCCAACCTGTTCTGTCCAACACCATCCTTGTCTCTTGTATTGTTTGTCCTGTTTGTCTGCATCTGCTTCCTCACCTACCCTACTTACCTGACCCTGACATACCTACACCCCTTACACAATGTTCCTTTCTTACTGAAATAAAAACTCAAAAATGGGCAGCTGTCCCACAAAAAAAATATTGTCCCATACATAGCTATCCATTTCACACATGTCTTCTCGATACACTTGATTTAGTCCAATTGTCTACACGACATGATTTCATTTTGCCACCCATTTTTGTTGAGGTGACAGTCTAAATGTATCCAATATGCTATCCATGTTAATTTTCCACTGTTGAAGAAGACAATAGTTATGGCTCTTTCCTAATTCCCTCCTGCGCATTCCTATATTGCTTCCCCTTTGTTCTTCCCCCTGCTTGCTCCCCCATTTCATCATTTTCTTATCTACCCCATTTTCACACCTTTAATCTGATCAAAAAAAAGAATTACTCATAAATAAGAAATCCCCAATGAAGCCCTTCACTTTTTGTCCTCTGTGTTTGCGAGGCATTTGGCATCATGCACCAATGCCAAGTGATGGTGAATGGCTCTTCATGTCCTATGGCATGGTGTGGTTACCTCTGCACAATGCTAATCAAACCTGCTTTGCTAAGGAAACACACAGTTAAGACAGAATAAAGGCACTCACATTAAAAATGTCATATAAATGCATTAGCCTGTTGATTGTAGAACTATGCAAATCCATATGTATACTGTTGACATAAATCGAGTAGTGTTTGTTTTTATATAGTACTTCATTGTAATCAGTCTCTCTTCCATGTGCAAAATTATCACTTATAACTATTTTATTACATTATTACATTTTATTATCAGATTGAGCTGGAGTCGATCCCTATATCATCTGTGGTCAAAATAAGAATGCATTTCTGTTGCACCTGCTGCCACAGAAACAGCTAGGCAGCAGGTGTTTTTCTTCCACTCAGTACTGTTCATAGTGCTGACTGCCATGCCTATCCACTTAGCATGTTTGCACTGAGGAAAGCGAACCAATAGAATTCGTATCATTTTCTCAATGAAGCAGAGACCTGTGTTTGTTCATCGCTTAACTATGCACAAACAAGACAAGCAGTATAAAGACTTTTTTAATGTCCTAAAATTTATGCATAGCATTTCTGATATGAACTACCAATGAACACCATAGAATCTCTTAGCTATTTTAACCATAGCCAATATGGATAGGTACTTCTCAAGTTCAAGTAGTAATCATTAAAGGTGTATCTTGCATATGCAAACACTTTGACATCAATCGCACAAACCAATTTCTCAGAGGTGCTCTACAGAAATTGTTGATT
>NC_056741.1:1772218454-1772313454 GCF_019279795.1 Protopterus annectens | reverse complement strand
ACAGGACTACTTCTAAATTTCTAACTTTCAAAACATTGACTTTATTATGGTCAAGACCATAAGATCAAAGTTTTGAAACTTCAAAATTTAGAAGTAGACCCACATATACACATCATGAAGCAGAGTCCTTCCATGAGCCTCTGCAAGTCACCTCCAGACCACTGCATGTGTGATTGGTAATTCTGTCATGGTGTGATGCACATGTCCCATATGGACAGTGACAGTATATAATGCAATCTGCAAATACACACATATCCACAATACTCTTACTATCTTCCATCATACTGATATAGTGAGTATGCTTTAAATGGTATAATAATGGCTAGGATTTTATGTGATGTTGGCCATCAGCTTAATAATGTCCTATGACCCTATGGACATTTGACATCTCATTGTTGCTGCCATTGACATGCTATGTTGAGGTGTTGATGTAGAGTATGCCTACAATAGGGTATTGCAATCTGTGATGTGACCTAATGTATAGATGGCCACTGCTGCCATTCATGCTGCTCTTTCTATAACTGCTGTAGTAGTATGTTTCCTGAGAACTGTCGACATGATATGATACACTTTTATGTATATTCTTGGCTTATTAGGACATATGTTGTTGTAGTGGAGCAGATCAGCATTCTACACAGTTCTCTTTCTATCATCACAGAGACAGAGTATGGCACAGGTGTGCATATGTCTACCTACAATCATTAAATGCTCTGTGACAGACATCCATATACATTCATACTGATTGCATGGGCACAAAAGTCTTGTTTCATCCACATTTTGTAATGCTGTGATATACACAGAAATATGACATTTTGATTCAATATCAACCTTGTAGAATTCATTGTATGTGCATTTGTATTGCTATTCCCAAGGATTACTGATGTGGTCAGCAGCACCATTGTGTGACTAGTAGCATTTGTGTCAAGAAATGTTTTACATGAGCCACATACAGCTGATATGTAATGTGTCCATATATGGCATCAAGCAACTCAAAAACAGCTTTCCCATGAAACGCATATAGGCAGATGATGCACAACTGATGTAATTACATGACATTGGTACAGTTGTATGACTATGTGAACAGTACCACTGTGCGGCATTTGATACATGACTAATGCTATATCTGGAGGGGTTTTCACAATTCACATATTTCAATAAATGTGACATGTTAAAGGGAATACACACCTAAGCACAGAGCTGTTTGTGAATGTCACCAGCCATAGTCAACTGGAGAAAACAGACAATTTGCTAGCTGAGAGTTTGTTTCATGCTTCATCCCCCCACCCCCCCCCCCCCGTCGCCACTGGCCATCAGAAAAAGTATACATGCAAACTTTACTCAGTTTATCTTCTCATGAGAGCAGCTCATCTGTGCACTCTTTATGGCTAATAACACATAATTAATGGGCTATGATAACATCCCAGGTTGCCTATATAGTAATGTAAAACCTGACCTAGCAGACACAGTTGGATCCCTACTTCAACACAGACTCCAGATGGCATATGTTCTTGTAGAAGGGTATATGGCAACAATCATCCATCTGACCGGGGGACCACCACCTAATGCATGGATTTATAGACCCATGATTCCAATGCTCCTCATCTGGAAGGCAGACCAATGAGTCATCTTGGACCTTATCAAAAAGAACACAGGTAATCTCCTGACTGTACCAAACCCATGTTTGATTTGTTAAGGCTACATCATGTCTGTTGCATCTAGTTGATGTCTTCAAGAAGGTCACCAAAGGCTTGCATGAGGAAAACACTATCAACCTGTGTAACTTGAATTAGTCAAGGTATTTGACACAAATCCACACTCATGTATTAGAGTAACTGTCTCAAGTGAGTATAAACACCTACATCAACAAGTGAGTAAACAAATGGATTATATTCATGACACATAATGTTGAAGTGTGTAAAGTCACCTCTATCTAGAGTCCAGTGACCAGGTCCATACCTTAGGATTCTGTACTAGTCCTTTTCCTCTCCATTAGTTAAGCCTCAGAAGGCAAGACTAACTTACACATCCTTTGTGTAACCAGCTTTGTGGAGGACTGCAAACTGTGGACAATCATCAACTCCAAGATTCGTATTGGTATAATGCATACGGTATTAACACACACAAGGATTGTTGCCAGAGTCATAGAGACACAGTAGAAGAACAAAAATCATGGGGAAGGGGATTAGTTCCTTTATGAAAGCAAATACACAGGCTAATTACAATATATACACACCCCTATGAGTAGACCAAGTGGTATGTGACCTGTGTACTCAAGTAGATGGTATGCTGGACATCCACCAGCATGTGCCCACAGTAGTGACTAATCCCTTGTATGTAGCACAACTCCTGGGTATGTGCAGGACATCCACATCAAAGGGCATTATAGTTCCATTGCTCTCAGCCTTCACCACACCAGTAACTGAGTACAATGCACCCTTTTGCATGTACCTCCCAACACTTATTTCAGGGATGATTTATTCAAGTTTATCACTTTTGCCACAGTGAGCTCCCACACACTATTGCAAATGATTGATATATGCACTTGAATATAAAAGTTTACATACATACTTTTTATAGGTTTTATAATTTTAGGGTGCAATATTTAACTTAGATGGGAAATATTTTATGTTTTAAAATGTGTTTTATGTCTTTAAATATGAATATGCAGTCAATTGTTGTTCTCTTCTGACTAGGCTGTGTCATGCAGAGTTTAATTTAAATGGGTGGGAGGTTGGCATAATGGTTAAGGTGTTTACCTTACAAACATTAGGTGCAGGGTTTGATTCCCACATGGGGTAATTAGCTAGGTTGAAAATGGCCCACAAGGGCAGTTAGCCTAGTACTAATCTATGATCCTATGAACCTATGTATGTGAATAGTAGTTTGGTGCGTTACACACTGAAGAAGAGCATTAACCTGAAAGCTTTGTGTGTTCCAGTAAACAAGTTTGCTACTTGCTATATTATCTACTTAGCATTTTTGATCACTGGACTTTACTTTGTTCTTTGTGAATATTTTGTGTCTGGAGTGACAGTTAAAGTCAGAGCTGGTCCAAGCTGTTTTTCCTTGCCTTTTTTTTTTTTTTTTTTTGGATCAGCCTCTGGCACTTGGCAGTTTGGATTTCTGGATATGACACAGACTTCATCTGCAATGAATGCTAATGGAACGTGGCTAGTTCTAGTTGTTCCCTACATCAGTTATGAACAATATGCAACAATCCACTACATGGACATTTAAAAACTGTTAAGTGCTGCTTCTTTGGAAAAATAACAGCACTTAATTACTAATCAGGTTGGACAATTGGAAAGAAAGGTCCAAGCCTTTAAGAAACTACAATGGAAAAGATTCAGCTTTACTGCATATTTAGAACTGGGTGTGGTCCCTTGTGGCCTGAGGATACTTAAAATGCTATCTTTTGGCAATATATATCCTGAATTACTAAAGAAATGGCAGGAGTTAAACCTTAAAATTAGTGCTGACTATATGTTATTAATGAACTGGTTCTTCTCTAAAACTGAATCAGATCTTCAGGAAGAGATAGTGAAACTAGAAACTTATATTACTTCAGTGCTTGCTTTTTCTGAAAATTTGCATTTTACAACCAGATGCTTGATAGAGAGAGATTTAAATAATTTTAAATCTGGTAACATTTTTCCTGGCCTAAGGAGCATACTAATAATAAGAAAACTCCATTATACTCACTAATCCAGTCAACTAAAGGCTCTGTGTATGCACTAGACATAATTACCTCTGATGAACAATCTTGTCCAAATAATATGACTGAACAAGAACAACAATCTGACATCAGTGGAGTCAATTTCATCCATGCTAATAGAGTTTCTGCAACTCCAGCTATGCCCCATTACAGAATCCACACACTGCTGATGTACTAATGAAGAATGTCACCTTCCAACAAGATGAGGATTTTCAGCAACTTCCAATTCATCTGAGTTTGCCAGAAGTGATAGAAGTGCATCCATGAGATTTGTCCAGGGACAGAATAATACAATAAACACAAAAGCAAGGAAGATGGGGAAGCAAGGGACCGCAGACATGGAGCTGATCCAAATACAAAAGGACTTAACTAAGACTGTGGTAAACTTGTCTAGTTTAAATTTAACTAAATATGACATCCCATTGTTACAAAAAGAGGTAAAGTTAATTCCGTCTATGAGTGACACAGTTGTTGAAGTATTAACAGACTTAAAGTTATTTATAAGAAACCTAAGTCTGAAGTATACATTTAAGAATAGTGTATATCATTCTGCTCAAGCAAGTAGAAAACCAAGCACTTTTATACCTGTAAACTGTCCAACAGTTACTGCATTAAACAATATCTGTGAAAAGAAATTTGTGAATTTTATGCTAAGAAAGAATCTAAAAAGTGGTGTAATTTAACATGTGCTGTGTATGAAGCTGTCCTGAAACTGCAGCATGATAACAGCATTGCTACGAAGGAAGCAGACAAAGGAGGAGCCATAGTAATATCTGATAGGAAAGACTATGAGGGTCTGATGGCTGAATTTCTAAATGATGAATCTGTTTTTACCAAAATTACCAGTACTGAGACTGCTAATTTTGGTAAAAATCAGTACTGAAACTGCTAAGTCGTGGTGGTACAGCGGTAGCATTGTAGCCTCACAGCAAGCGGTTCTCAAATTCGATTCTCGGCTGGAGTGCCTTCTGTGGGGAGTCTGCATGTCCTCCCCGTGGTCGGGTGGCCTCCGAAAGGCATGCGTAAATGGGCATGCCTTCGCTGAAGGTTGGGCGTTGGGCTGGCAACTCGGCACCATAAAAACAAATCTACTGCCAATCATTAGCAGACCGGAGTTCCACTGTGGCAATCCCTAACTGGGAAAAGCTGAAAAGACAAACAACAACAACCAGTACTGAGACTGCTAAGTATATTAGCAAAGTCAATGAGCTTATTTATGAACTACAGCTTAAAGGTTATATAAGTATGGAGTTGTTTAACTTTTTTAATACTCCATCTCCAGTTATACTAGTGCTATATGGTCTACCTAAGTTATATAAAAATAGGCACAAACCACCTATGAGGCCTATAGTATCTGGACGTAGATAGGTCACTGAACCCATATCTGTATACTTGCAATCTGTACTTGGTAAGATATTAGGGAATATTGGAAGTTATATCAGAGAGAGAGAGGTGACTTCCTTACGTGCTTATATGAATGGTATGAGTCTAATGAAACAACAGATTTTATGTTTGTCACTTTAGATATTAAGAGCCTTTTTACTGTTGCAGCAAATGACTATGAACTAGAAACAATGCGTATATTTTTATGTCAACATAACAATCTGCCAACTAGAGAAGCAGATACTATACGTGAGTCGAATGATATTAGTCTGAATAATAATGAGTTTATTTTTGGTGAAAATGTTTACCATCAGAAGACAGGTGTGGCCATAGGCACCCCAATGGCCAACACCTACGCTAATATTGTAGTAGGATTTTGGGAGGAACAATTCATGTCCAAAGATCCCCTGAAACTGTTCACAACCTTGCATTTTACAAGCATTTTGTGGATGATGTCTTTTTGGTTTAGAAGGGGAACTCTGATGAACTAATAGCATTTGTAGAACTAATGAATACATCCACTGATTTACATTGGAATATTCACCGACCACAGCACATTTCTTAGATGTTAAGCTAGAGAAAACTAGTAATAGTATTGAAACTTCTATTTTTCAAAAGGATGTACATGCAAATAGGTACCCTCATAGAACAAGTATGCATGCAGCACATATAGTCAGTTATTTAGTGCAAGTTGCCTGAACACAGGCAATATAAAATGTATAACTTAGATGGACACAATGGTAAATTAATTTAAAGACAGAGGCTATGATGCGCTTATACTTGACAGTCTAAAAACTGATACGGTTAATGACATGCAGAGAAGTGCAAGACCATATTTTAGAAAGAAAGAGGCCCCCCCTTAGCAATCATGCAAGGGAACAAGGTCCCCTACGTTACATAACTAGGTTTAATAGAAGGACTGATGATATTAAAAATATTACATCTAAGCACTGGACATTACTAGGCATTACACCAGAGTTGAAACAACTGGTTGGGAACAGACCCTACATTGCCTACAGGTTTGCACAGTACTCTGCACTCACTACACTTTTCTATAATGTGTTAGAACTTTTTTTGCATTGCCTTATACTAAACCCTGATAGTCATTGTGGATGCAGAACCAGTTTGCCTTTAGGTAGACATGTCTACATGTCTGCGGGTGTTCGTGCTGCTTTACATGGTTTCTGGTCGGCAATACTGTTGATGGCCACAAAACCACACTTGTATTCATGTAAGTGTGATGCATAACATGCATATGGAATTAGTACTGCTGCTAATCACATAAAATATCCATGTAGGTTTGCGCTAAGCCTACATGGAGTTTATTGAATCCCCAGGATAGTGTTTTAAGGAACATTGTAAGCATGTCTTTAATAAAGCATGAGCTTAGTAATCCTTAACCATTAACCATTAAGCCAGCAGAAAACTGAGGTATTTTTTATCAGGCAATGTTTAGCAGATCACAGTTCTCTGTTGCCATGTATGTAACAATCACATTTCTCCCCATGTAAGTGTGAGTTTCTACATATTGCTTTGGTTTCCAGTTATATCTAAGCATATTCCAGATATGCTGAACTGCTACACTAAATGGCCATAGGTTTGTATGTTAGCATGACTGATCCTGTGCAATAGAGTCACACTGTGCTACCTTGCCAATGCTGGTTTAGACTTCATTTCCCTGGTACCCTGAACTGGATTAAAATATCACCAAAATAGATGTCCTCAATCTGTTGAAGTGTGTAGCTTTATTCTTCTTGTACACCTTGTTTGGTGGGGCTAAGGCAAGTCTAAGACTTCATGTCATGGATTATCCACACAAAAAAATAAGTCTTGACAAATAAAACAACATACTGTTTTAATTATAACTGATTCCTGGAGCTTTTACAGTTTAATATTTTTCTTTCCTCAGAGAGTTTTCTAACCTTGCCCTATTAGATGAATAACCTGTCATGGCCTTGCCATCCTGCTTTTAAACTGAAGTTTGAAGAAATGTACACAAGGAGAGTTGTAAACAAACTTTATCAAGACTTCATGGGAAATCTACAAATTTCTCCTGTAATGTTTCAGTGCCTGGGGTCAGCAACCATCTCTGAGTGCTGAATCAATTAACTGTTCACTACAAAGGATTACTGTCTCACTGTCCTCCTATACCAGACCAAACTACTATCTGACTTCTTCAGAAAATAACAGCACAGGAGATGCTGGCAGATTTTATGCCTTGTGAAGTCTTTCTCAAATCCAAATTGCTCCTAACTCACTGACCTCAGTATTTTGGGACATAAGGTGTGGAACAGAGAGATGTCAGAGTTACACAGACTCGAGTTCATCATGTACACTGCTTCAAAATGTTGGACACTTCAATTCAGAGTTTTAATGCTATAAGCTGCTAATAAGAATCATAACATAGGCGCGGTTTGTTTCCCTCATTTTCTGCTTTAAAATAACCTGTGTTCCTTTCTCCTTTCTACGAAAAAAAAGATCTTTGTCTATTGCACATACCAGGTTAACAAATAAATAAAAGTGAAAAATGGAAATGTTCAACAAAGAACATTTTATTTGAATATTCTTGAGAACTCCAATGTTGGAAGGAGCAGTAAGGTAACTTCCTTCCTAAGCAAAAGACATCTGCTGAGACAGTACCTACTCTTTATAAGTTCCTGAAATATAAGTCAAATATACTGCAGTGAGGTTGCATGACAGCCGTACCTATCAGCATACATTGAACTATGTTGATTAACTGTTTTGCACTTTTAAAAAAGTTATTTGTTGCTTAATTTTACCTGTAGGCTAACACACTCAAGTGTGCTAGCCGTTTAAAAACATTTCTAGCATTTACTGTCTGTTTTTCCTCTGTTTTCTGCAAAAAAAAAAAAAAAAAAAAATCTTGTTTTCCCGCCTTACTGAACTAGAATAGTCCAGTCTTCAGAGTTTGCTGATCTCTGGGCTTTGGCTTGGTTCCTGTGCTATTCCATATCCTTATTTGGATAAAGGGAAGCTTCTTTGTTCACCAGTGGGAGTGGGGAACACTGAGCAGCCTATTTGTCCCTAGAGCAGTGGTTCCAGCCAGAAACTTGTAGTCTATTGGCCATTTTGGGTCAATTCCTAGCTCTTTTCAACCCCCTGCTATAAAGCCCGCTTTAGCGCGCTTTTGCGTGATTTAGCATGGAGTTGCCCATAGAGCACCATCGGGCAGCACCAATTAAACAAGGTTAAACTATTTCTGGCTCCGTAAAGATTGCTCTTCAATTTTTCCGTTAGAACTTCTCTACTTGCAATCTAAACAGTCTATTCTCTATCTCAAAAGCTCAGCACTTGCTCCTAAAGCATTTTTATATAGGTAAAGTACTTATATACTAAACAAAGTACTACATTAGCCTAGAATCCCCTTGAGTACTCATTTCCCTATAGGTCCCTTCTGACTCAGTTACACAGCAAACTTTTTCACTTTTTCTAGCATGTCGAAGGGTCAGTTGCTAGTGTCCTCTCCTGTTCAGCTGGTGAATCTGGGCATCTTGAGGCAATGTTACAATTGCCTCATGTACACAGACAACCCACTCCTTCTCCCACAAAACACAAATACATGTGAGAGATGCAACTATATAGCCAAACTGGAGGCTGAGCTCTCTCAACTCAGGACTGGCAAGACCAGACAGGAGGAGAAGGAAACCACGCACACCACAAACCCAGTTTCACATAGAACTATCACAACTGCAAAACAAACACATAAACACACAAAGACATACTCAGAGGCACTGATCAAAAATCTACCAAAACTACAGAGGCCTCCAAAGCAGTCACCCAAGCAACTGCCACCTCAAGACATAAGACATGCAACACATAGTTCTCAAAGTCAGTGTGCTAGACAGTCACAGCCCTTAAGGCCAAACATAATGCCAGACACACTTGTTATAGATGACTCCATAGTCAGGCACACTGACGTCCCACTCACCAGACTGAACAAGGAAAAGATCACAGTAAGCTGCCTGTCAGGCGCCAGAATCCGCCACATAACACAAGCACTCAGGTCACTCCACAGCAAGTACAAGTATGACTCAGTCATTGTCCATGCCGGTGTGAACGACCTGAGACGTACCTCCCTGGACTACATGAAAAGAGACATAGAGGAGCTCTCCGATTATGTAGCCCAGGCCGGTATGACCCTGACCCTGAGCAGTATCCTACCCTCACCAAGAATGATGCCACAATACAGAGACAAAATGATCAGCTTTAATAATTGGCTTAATTACTGGTGTCATTCTAAGGGGATCCAATGTCTGTCTGCCTGGGATGACATGCTTGACAAGCCACGCTGCCGCAAGGGATGGCTTGCACCTGTCACCCCTGGGCTTCCGGATATTGGCAAAGGCTCTTGCCACCCCCATAGTGCCTTTTTTAGGCAAGGCTCAAATGATAAACCTACTACCCTAGAAAACAAAAATGGAGAAAAACTAAGGGTAATACTGCTCAATGCCAGAAGTCTAAACCTCAAGATGCACGCCCTCGAAGCCCTTCTCAGTATGGATAACATCGATGTCTGTGCTGTGACTGAAACCTGGTTCAAGGCTCCTGAGAGCACCCCAGCACTATCAGGTTATACCTCATATCATGCGTTCTGGCCCCAAAATCCGGACCGAACCACAAAAGGAGGGGGAGTATCCATATTCATAAAGGATACCCACACCTCCAGGTTAGTGGCGACGCACAAAGCATCGGAGACCATCCAGGTGCAATTAACCATAAGTAAAACTGCCCTACAGTTTGTAGCATGCTACAGACCACCTTCTCAAACTCAGGAAACCCACACAGCCTTCCTGAAGACACTGGAGAGTATGAATGTCTCTCCAAACACCATCATATTGGGTGACTTCAACTACCCAAACATAGACTGGGAACATTACTCAAGCCCCAACACCCTAGCCCAAAGGTTCCTGGAGTTCATAAACTCAAATGCTATGGAACAACTAGTCACCATTCCCACAAGAGGAGAAAATATACTAGACCTGATCATCACAAACATGGGGACAAAATGCTCCACACCGGAAGTATATCCCTCATTGGTGAGATCAGACCATAAATTAATCTCATTGGAGATCCACATCCTGCCCCACCCCCAGCAAAAAGACCACAGTGAAGAACTTCTCAAAAGCAAACTTCACACTTCTTAAGACTGAAGTGGTATCCTTCAAGGCCCCGAGCCAGTGGAAACCACAACCCACGCTGCTGAAACCCTTACAAATGCCTTCTACGAGCACCTCCAGGAATGTATGGATCAAGCAATCCCTAATAAAATCAAGACCCTTTCCACCAAAGGCAGGCGCCCGGTCTGGTGGACCCCAGCCATAAACAAACTCTACAACAAGAGGAGAAAGCTACTACATGACAGAGCAAAATCCCTAAAAGGGAAGGCATCTCTGATCAATACTAGCAAAAACTACGATCACTCATAAAATCATCCAAGGCCAACTTTGAGAGAAAAATCGCTAATGACACAAAAGACAATCATAAGGCCTTCTTTAGCTATGTTAGAAACCTGGGTGGAATCTCCCAGATATGCTCAGAATTAGTCCAAAATGATAAAAAAATCACTGAACCCACAGACATTGCCAACATACTGGCAGACAGGTTCAGTGCAAATTTCTCCCCTCCCTCCCCCCCAAAAGGAGAAATATCTATCCCCCCAGAGTCTAGCCTCCCAAACATCTTAGATGCCCAGGTGAGAGCTGCTCTCTCTAAAGCAAAAAACACAGCATCAATGGGACCGGACGGTGTCCCCGGCTGTGTGCTACACAAACTCAATGAGGAACTAAACCCACACATAAGGCTGCTGTTTAATCTTAGCCTTACTACAGGATACGTACCCAAAGAATGGCGTACAGCAACTGTGGTCCCACTCCACAAAGGCGGTGCTTCTACAGACCCTGGAAATTACCAACCCATAAGGTTGACGAGCCTTGTTTGCAAAGCTATGGAGAGGATCATAATGGAACTCATAAATAAAGACATTGGGGACCTACAGACACTGGATCATACCCAATTTGGCTTTGTCAAGGGCAGATCCTGCCTCTTGAACTTGGTCAACTTTTTCGAAACAGTCACTAAGGCCATTGATGAGGGTAAGGCAGTTCACACAACCTACCTTGACCTAGCAAAAGCGTTCGACACAATACCCCACTTGGGCATCATAGAAAAGCTCACCAGCTTAGATGTAACCCCATATGCCACAAGATGGGTTGCAAACTGGCTCAAGGACAGAACACACAGGGTTAGAGTTGCTGGTGCCATGTCAGACTCTAAGCTGGTCACGAGCGGTGTCCCACAGGGCTCAGTCCTGGGCCCCCTCTTGTTCGGCATTTATTTTTCTGAAGTGCAGGCAAACGTAGGGGGATTGTGGCTGACAAAATTTGCAGATGACTGCAAACTGGGCACCATAATTGACACTCCATCAGACACAGACATCCTCCAGAGAGGTCTCATAGAAATGGATAACTGGTGCCCAGAGCCATGGCCTTAAGCTAAATGCCAAAAAATGTATAGTCATACCCTTTGGGAAAAACAAGGTAACCCCTAATTACCACATAGGTGGTAATCCATTAAACACGGAAGAAGTTATCAGGGACCTGGGTACCCAAGTTGACAGTAACCTCTCTTTTGACACTCACATTGCCAAAGTGGTTAGGAAGACCTTCTACATTGCCCACCTGATCATGAAGGGATTCACATCCAGATCAGGAGAGGTCATTGTACCCCTGTACTCTTCACTTATCAGACCAATGATTGAGTACAACGCCCCATTCGGAATGTACCTTACCCGACACCTGCAGCAGTTGGAAAGACCCCAAAAGTTCCTCACCAAAAGGATAAAGGGGCTCAAGCATATGTCATACGATGCCCGACTGAAGAAACTCCAGCTCTATTCAGTCGCATACCGTCTGCTCAGAGGTGATCTGTGCCTGACATACAAGGCCATGTCCAACCGGAATTAATGGACATGCTCCACCTCAAACAATCCAAATCCACCAGAGCCACGAGAGCAAGAGACTTAAACCTCAACACGGATATAAATAGGACATGCTGGAGGGACAGATTCATCACCCAGAGACTCCCTACACTATGGAACAGAATCCCAGTCCATGTGAGGCAGAGCCCCTCACTGACTCTGTTCAAGAGAAATCTTAACGAGTGGATGGGAGATCGTAGGTTTACCCCGGGAATCATCTCTGTGTCACTGCTGGACAGAGGCACAGCAAACTAATGGGTATAGTATTCTCATCCTAAGGGGTGGTGAAAGCCACACACACTCTGGCTAGGCTTATAAATGCCCTAGGGCAGATAGCCTAGTATGAACCTATGAACCTATGAGCTACTGTTTCCCAGATGAGACCTGAGCTCCAAGAAAGATAGAAAGTGAACATTAGTGGACTTCCCTCTTTTCTGAACAGGCAGTTGTTTATTTTTTTCCTCCTTTTCCATGACCTGAAGATTTACTGATAACTAATAAACAAACAACTTGCACTTGGAGCCAAATCTAAGCCCTCACCTATATTTAATGCAGAAAGGCTGTGGTTCTTGAGTCATTGCTGACATAGGTGCTGAGTGGAAGCAAACAAGGAATGTCCACTGGTGAATGTCCAGGTATGGCATTTTCAAAGTAATTATCTTACATATATACAGATACAACAAGTGAAACTGTTGGGAGAGAAGAGCGAATGAGATAGTGAGACAGGAGGGCAGAGAAGGAAACTGAACAGAAGATTGTTGTATAAGATGCTTCTTGTTATGCAGATGTAAAAGTGTATTTTGTTGGTGTTTATTATGTATTATTCACATTATAGTGCTTGTCATCCCTCTTTCATCTCAATTTATTCAGTATAGACTCATCTGGTAGTGATTTTCCCAGACCACTTGCAAATGGTAGGCAAATACCTTTAGTTTTGCTATTACTGTACATAAATTTGATTTATAAAGTCCCTTTTTAATTGCAATTACATCTATTATTGTTTAACTTTATACACAACGTAACTTGGTAAGTTTTTATGCTATTTCTCTCTTAGTTGTCTATAATTGTTATCATAGATGATCCTGCCAGTGGCACTATGGAGTCCTACCACCTGATATTAGAGTATCAGTAGAGATTGAGATGAGATTGAGATTGAGATTGAGATGAGATTGAGATGAGATTGAGATGAGATTGAGATTGAGATGATGATGATGATGATGATGTGGCACAGTCATGAGGTGCAGAGGGTCAGTGTGACAATGAGATTGTGCCTCAACATCTCCTGCCCCTATTTTGGACCCAGTCAGTATGCCTACATATACCCATGACACAGAGACCTCAGACATTGGACTGTCTAATGGTGACATGTTTGATCAGGATAATGTGGTTACTCCAGTGGCAGAGCTGGTTGAGTCTCTTCCTAGCCATTATTAGGGTGAAGAACCACACAGGGGTATTGGTAGAGGAGCTCAGAGGTGTTCTGCTATCCACCCTCCTCCTGATGTTGGTGTGTCAGTAGTTACCAAGCAACATATGTGTAGGACCATCCCAGAGGCACATGTATATTCCATCAGGGCCGCAGCACAGATAGTCTGAGAACTACATGTTGTGCATTCTGACATGCAAGACTGCCTGAACCAAGTGAATGACTCTTTGGATAGAATGAATGAAGCACTGGATTGGGTAGTATCTGTAAAGGAAACATCTGCAGGGTGAGGGTTGGCCTTCATATGTCTGGAAAGTCACTACATCATCAGGTGTTAGTTGATATGGACATGCCACATCCCACTACTGCAGTGCCACTACTTCTATGGCTCAGTCAGTGACTGAGGTGCCACATCCAGGCATTGTAGGACATGTGTTTATGGATGTTATCATAATGACAGTTCATCCAGCAGACATTGTTCACATTCAGGTAGTACCCCATCTTCTAGCCAAGGCCCTCGCACTAGCAGTGCAATTCCGCTACTCCTGGCAGAGGTAGTGGCAATGATGGTGAACTGACATCTCTACCATGCATGGCTCACACCTGTCTGACATGCTAGGATGAAGTGGGGTCTATATTATGTCACCGAAATGGAAAACATTGAATGCCGTTTCAGGAACACATAAACAGCAAGCGTCAACTTCCACAAACGGCCAGAACACCAATTTTTTTCCTAAGAAAAAAAATCGGTAGGCCAACCACACATGAAACACCATCTCAAACATTACAAAGTGGGGGCTTCACCCCCCCCCCACACTCTCAATTGTGGGGGGCTGTGTTCCCCCACCCTAACTAAATATACCAACTCTGAGATTGCAAAACAGAGGTGAAAAGGGCAATTACACGGCGATGGCCAAAAGATTTTTTTCCCTAGGAAAAAAAATGGTGATCTGGCCATTGGCGGAAGTTGTACTTCGCTGATTATGTGTCACTGAAACAGCACTCGATGTTTTGCCATGTCGGTGACATAATATAGACCCGATGAAGTGTTAGCACAAATGCTTTGATTGTTTTCATGCAGACCCAAATACTAAGTGCTGGGTAGATAAATGGGGTGTGAGGACCTACACAATTCTATGTTCATGCCCTAGCAGTACAATAATGAATACTGACAAATATTGCTTGCTAAGGGCTTGCAAGTGTAAAATATTAGTCTTACTGCTGGAATAATTAGTGGTTCACACTCCTGTCTGTTTTATGTCTATTTACAGAGAAAAGAGATACCAAAAGTCAGGTGTTACATTGCTTGACTGAGGAGATGATCTTTATATGAATTTTATTACTAAATGGTTATGATCACAATGTGCCTCTGAGCAAAAAGTTGACTGTAATTCCAATGAAGTACATAACATTTACATATAGAAACAAATTTCAAAAGCAATGCAAATGTCATTGCCTTCATGTTAGAAAAGCATAAAAAAGAGAATGATGCTAACAAAACAAACAGAAGGACACAACTGTAGTATTCCATATATTGGTTACTATTGTAACAGGAATATCAGATTAACCATTACAAACAGGACAGAAAGCTACACATCTGCTGGCAAATTATAAAGAACAACTACGAAAAAAATGGTTATCTTATACATTCAGTGTAAAGTCATACAATGCTGAATCTTGAGTATATGTAATCTACTTTCTCTTAATTAGAATATATGTCTGTGGCAAATAGTGTGAATAATCTCAGTTGTGTCTTGTTAATGTCATGCTTTCAAGGTTAAAATCCAGAGACGGTGTTGTCTGAGCATATGTTCATGTTATAAGAGAACAAAGTATAGAAAACATCATAAAGGTACATTTAAATCCTTCATTTCTAATATATATATACACATATATATATATATATATTTATATATATATATATATATATATATATATATATATATATATATGGGAACCTATCAGTTCCATGGAAAAACACTTACCTGATGACCAGATCACCGAAACCACATCGCCGACAGAGCAGATCTCCGACAATGGTAAGTATAAGTAGTGTGGAACAGGATGTATTCCTGTTTCCGCAATGTGGTGTAATCTCAGAATCGGTATATATAAGCAGGGGGTGTGTGGGGGTGCAGGGTGACTTGCGCCCCTGCTATATGCATGTTTCTTTTTGTTTTTTAATTTTATTGTAGAAACAGGAATACATTCCATTCTGCAGTAGTTCTACTTACCATTGTCGGTGATGTGTTGTGTCGGTGATGTGGTCTCGGTGATTTGGTCGTCGGGTAAGTGTTCTGTCATGGATCTGATATGGATCTATATATATATATATATATATATATATATATATATATATATATATATATATATATATAAATAAACCTTTTTTTTTGGCTTAATCCTTTGTGTGCTTCTTACTATTGCACTTTGGGGACTATCAGATGTCACCAGTAGTGAACGGCAGTTCACTTCCTAAGGTAAAGAGTTAACATTTTAATTTGGACTGCCAGCAGTGGTGCAAATGTGTCTTGTGCCATTGAACTTCCATCAGCACCCTGAGAGTACTGATTGAAGAAACTGTACATGTAGGCTACTTATCTCTGTCACACAATGTACAATTGAAGTGAATCTGGAGAAAGAGTACAGGTAATGAAGAGTTCAAACCCAGTTTAAATATATTTTTATTGAGGAGGTCAAAGCTATTGACACATTTTTGTATATGAATTGAATGCTCAAGTTTGTGTGATAAATGACACAAACGTCACTTCTAGTCCTTGTGAATTACTCTTACAAATTTTTTTTTTTTGGAGAAAGTAAACTCTTATGATTCAAAACCACATGTGCTATGAATGATGTAACATATGACAACTTTGTAAAGTCTGATAACACAAAAGCATTAACATGAGGAATATGGAAATATGAGTTATATATGCTGGATTACTTATCCATATCTCCCAAGGAGCCATCCTAAGAGCAATATATTTCATGTAAAAGTCTGTCGTTGTTGTTTATATTGCGTCAAAAATGAGCTAATGTAATTTGCCATGTGTCCCCTTTCTGAAGAATTTGCATTATATGAAAGCCTGATGATGTGTAATACAAATACTAGTTGTGATGTGGCAAATAGGTGTGAAAAGGATGAATGTGTCAGGTTAATAATGCATGGTCTCTGTTCTAGGTATACCCTTTAATTGTTTTTTGCTTTACTTATAATTTATTTCTATACTTGCTGTTTAATTCCTTTTTTATTTTTGCCTTTTGGATTTGTGCACCACTTGATAGTCAGCAATCATGGCTGGTTTTGCCTTCTGTACTACAAATGAGCCAAGTGCCATTGAGCTGCTGTCAGCACTCTCGACAGTACTGATTAAAGAAAATGCACCTGTCAGTTGACTATCTGTGTGACATATGATTTAATTGCATTGAACTTGAAGAAACAAAACAGGAAATACAGGCTTTAAATCCAGTTTACAGATAATTTTACTGAGGGGTTCAGAATATGTATCAATGCACAATTTTGTATATTAATTTAACATCCTAAGTCTGTGTGATAACAGCTGAATATAGGTTCATAGGTTGGTACTAGGCTATCGGCCCTAGGGCCTATGCAAGCCTAGACAAAACAATTCCCTGGATATTTCTTCCCACAATATTTACTTCTCTGGACCCATCTAACAGGGTGACTTACATGATCACCGGGGTGAATTTTCTATCTCCCATCCAATCATAAAGGTTCCTTTTGAAGAGGGCCAATGAGGCGCTCTGCTTGACATGTATGGACAGTCTATTCCAGAGTATGGGGAGTCTCTGGGCCAGGAACCTATCCCTCCAGCATGTTTTTTTCATTGTGATGACAAGGTTTTCATCCCTGGAGCATGTGGCTCTGATGGACTGGGATTTCCTTAAGTGGAGCATGTCCAACAGCTCAGGATGTGACATGGCTTTGTATGTTAAGCATCTGAGTAGACGATATGCCACAGAGTATAGCTGGAGTTGTTTTAGTCAGTCAGCATATGACATCTGCTTTAGGCCTGTGATTCTTTTAGTGAGGTATTACTGTGGCCTTTCCAGCTGTTGCAGATGTCTTGTGAGGTACATACCAAACAGGGCATTATACTCTATAATGGGTCTAATGAGGGATGAGTACAGTGGAACAATGACCTCCTTTTTTCTGGATGAAAAGCCCTTAGTGATTAGGTGTGCCACATAGAAGGATTTCCTGACTGTTGTGGTGATGTGGTTATCGAAAGTGAGACCACTGTCCACCTGTGTCCCTAAGTCTCTCATCACACTTTTGATGTTTAGTGTCCTGCCACCTATGTGGTAATTCATGGGTACATGTTTTTTTCCAAAGGGGATAACTATACATTTCTTGGCATTAAGCTTGAGCCCATGGCTCTGCAACCAGGCATCTGTTTCTGTAAGGCCCTTTTGTAGAATATCCACATAATTTGGGGATTCAATAATGGCTCCCAGTTTGCAGTCATCTGTGAACTTTGTTAGGCAGAGTCCCTTAGTGTTGGCCAGTACTTCAGAGAAGTGGATGCCAAACAAGAGCGGTCCCAGGACTGAACCCTGAGGTACTTCACTTGTCAGTTGTCTGGAGCTGGATTTGGAGTCGGCCACTTTTACAGTCTGGGTTCTGTCAGTAAGCCAATTGGCAACCCATCGAGTGATGTAGGGATTTATGCCCAGTTTAGTATGTTTATCTATGATTCCAGAGTGGGGGATGGTGTTGAAGGCCTTTGCAAGGTCCAGATAGGCTGGGTGGACTGCCTTACCCTCATCCACAGCACTGGAAAATGATTCAAAAAAGTCAATCAGATTCAGGAGACAAGATCGGCCCTTCACAAACCCAAACTGGGTGGGTTCCAGTGTTTGATGGTTGTCAGTGTCTTTGTTTGTAAGTTCCATGATAATGCGTTCCATGCCCTTGCAGATCAGGCTTGTCAGACTGATGGGATGGTAGTTCCCGGGATCCAAGGTGGATCCTCCCTTGTGGAGTGGGATAACTGTAGCTGTGCGCCACTCAGTAGGCACGAAGCCTGAGGTGAGGCTATGATTAAACATGACAATTAGGTGAGGTCCCAGTTCATTTTGTCGTTCATATAGCACACAGACTGGGATGTCATCTGGTCCCATGGATGCTGTATTCTTAGCTTTTGAGAGTGCAGTTTCTACTTGTGCTGCCATGATTACTGGAATTTGGCAATCTTTTGGTATTGAGATGGGCCCTTTAGGTGTGTGGGGGGGTGAAGTTGGGACTAAATCGATCTGCCAGGATATTGGCAATATCCTTGGGATCAGTATATTTAATGCCATTATGTTGTAGCTCAGAGCAGATCTGAGCGTTGCCATTTAGATTCTTGACATAACTATAGAATGCCTTGTGATTGTCTTTGGAATCTTTGGCAATTTTATTTTAGTAACTAGCTTTTGAGGATTTTATGAGGAATCTCAGCTTCTTACTGAGGCTGGTGAGGGAGTTTTTGCATCCTGGGATTTTCCTCTTTTCAGCAACAGTTTCTTCCTTCTGTTGTATAGTTTGTTTATAGCAGGGAATCACCAGATTGGCTTCCTTTTTTTGGAGAAGAGTATCTTGGTTCTTTTTGGAATGGCACGATTCGTGCACGAGTGGATGCGCTCGTACAGTGCCTTAGTGTAGGATTCTGCAGTCGAACTTCCAGCCAGATCCCGTCTGAGTGGGTGTCGTGAAGTTTGTCACTTATGACTTCAGTAGCATGAAGTTGGCTTTGGAGAAGTTTTTTAAGGAGGTTTCCTTACTAGGGGGTGGGGGTGGGATGTGGATGTCAAGGGTGATTTGCTTATGGTCAGACCTGACCAATGAGGGGGTGACCACTGGTGTGGAGCATCTATCTCCCATATTGGTAATGACCAGGTCTAGGATATTGGACCCCCTGGTGGGACAATGGATTATTTGATCCAGGGCATTGGAATTTATGAATTCCAAGAACCATTGGGAAAAGGAGTTGGTACCCAAGTAGTTTTCCCACTTAATGGCAGGGTAGTTGAAATCACCCAGTATTAGGGTGTTTGGTTGTATCTTAATATTTTCCAGTATGTTTAGAAAGGTGTAGTGAGAATCTTGGGGCATGGTGGGGGATCTGTAGCAAGCTACAATTTGGATTGCAGTCTTACCCAGTGTTAGTTGCACCTGGAGAATTTCAGATCCATTGTGTTGGGCAACTAGCCTGGAGGTGTGAATATCCTTGGGGAATATGGACACTACTCCACCTTTAATGTTTCGGTCTTGGTTTTGTGGCCGAAAAGTATGGTAAGAATTGTAGCCTGGTATTGCAGGGGTGCTCTCTGAAGCCTTGAACCAGGTCTCAGTTACTGCACAGATATCAATGTTCTCCATTTTTATAAGTGCCTCAAGAGAGTGCATTTTGAGGTTTAGACTTCTAGCATTGAGTAGCATTACCTTCAGATTTTGCATGCTAGTATCTGTTACAGTGGTGGTTTTATCCTTTGAACCTTGCCTAAAAAAGGCACTATAGGGGTGGCAAGAGCTTTAGCCAGTAACCTGAATCCCAGGGGTGACAGGTGCAGACCACCTCTGGCAAAGCATCATGGTTTGTCGATCATGTCTTCCCAGGCAGACAAATACTGGATCCATTTTGAATGACACCAGAAGCTTAGCCAATTGTTGAAGTCAATCATTTTGTTTTTATACTGTGGTAACATTCTGGGCGAAGGCAGGATGCTACTCAGGGCTAGGTTCATACCTGCCTGGTTCACATGATCCAAGAGCTCTTCCATGTCTCTTTTCATGTAGTCCAGGGAGGTATGTCTCAAGTCATTCACTCCAGCATGGACAATGACAGAGTCATATTTGTACTTGTTGGGGAGTGACTTGAGTGCATGCATTATTTGGCAGATCCTGGCACCCGATAGGCAGCTGACTGTAATTTTCTCCTTGTTCAGCCTGGTGAGTAGGACATCAGTGTGCCTGACTATAGAGTCACCTATGACTAAAGTGTTGGGTACATTGTCTTGCCTTGAGGGCTATTGTTGGGTGGCACACTGGTGTTGTGAGCTATGTGTCACTTTGGTTGTGACTGATGTTTGTTTGCATTTCAGCTTTGGAGGTCCTTGTTGCTTGGGCAGCTTAATGTTAAGGGCCTCCGCATATGTGTGTTTAGTGTTGTTATGTGTGGGTGTTGATGGTGTGGGTTTTGAAGGGCTATGAGTTGCTTGAGGTATAATGCAGGTGTCAACCTTCTCCTCTTGACCTGTCTAGCACAATCTTGGCCGGAGAGAGCTTTGCTTCCAGTTTGGCTATGTATGTGCATCTCTCGCAGGTTGTAGTGTTGGGTGGTAGGAGGAGAGGATTGTCTGTGTACATGAGGCAGTTGCTGCATTGCCCCAGTATGCCTAGATTCACCAGGTGGGTAGGAGAAATCACCAGAAGCTGACCCTTGGACATGCCTGTTTAGGTGCTCTTTTATAAAGTTTAAGAGCTGTTTTCCCTTAACTTTGCAAGGTATTTTGCAATTATAGGTTGTTTAGTGCCTACAATTAATTTCTCCTTATTGACAAGGAGAGCTGAGTGCTTGTATCAGTTTCAGGCTTCCTAGTGTTTTCCAGCAGGTTCTAGAGCAAGTGCTATAGGTTCATAGGTTCATAGGTAGGTAATAGGCTATTGGCCCTAGGGCCTATACAAGCCCAGACAAAAAGGTACCCTGGCTTTTGCCACCCAAGAAAATTATTTTCCTGTGCCCCTGTCAAGCAGAACCACAGAAGTGATCCCTGGGGTGAATTTCCTATTACCCATCCAATCATCAAGATTTTTCTTGAAGAGTATTAATGAGGAGTTCTGTTTGACATAGATAGGTAGTCTGTTCCAGAGTATGGGAAGTCTCTGGGACAGGAATCTATCTCTCCAGCATGTTCTGTTTATTGTGGTGACAAGGTTTAGGTCCCTAGAGTGTGTTGCTCAGGGGGATTGGGATTTCTTTAAGTGGAGCATGTCCAACAGCTCTGGGTTTGACAAAGCTTTGTATGTTAGGCAGAGATAGCCTCTGAGTAGGCGATATGCGACGGAGTAAAGCTGGAATTTTTTGAGATGGTCTGCTTAAGGCATCTGTTTGTGGCCAGTAATCCTCTTAGTGAGGTATTTTTGTGGCCTTTCCAGTTGTTGTAGATGTCTTGTGAGGTACATACCAAAAGAGGCATTGTACTCTATAATGGGTCTAATGAGTGATGAGTAGAGGGGAACAATGACATCTTTTTTTCTAGATGAGAAACTTTTTATGATGAGGTGTGCCACATACAAGGATTTCCTGACCACTGTGGCGATGTGATTATCAAAGGAGAGACTACTGTCCACCTGTGTCCCAAGGTCTCTTAACACACTTTCAGTGTTAAGTAGATCACCGCCTATGTGGTAGTTCATGGGTACAGAGTTTTTACAATGCACTTTTTGGCATTGAGCTTGAGACCATGTCTTTGACACCAGGCATCTGTCTCAGTGAGGCCCTTTTGTAGGATGTCTACATCATTAGGAGTTTCGATTATGGGTCCTAGTTTGCAGCCATCTGCGAATTTAGTTAGCCAAAGACCTTCTGTGTTAGCCTGTACTTCAGAGAAGTAGATGCCAAACAGGAGAGGACCCAGGACTGAACCATGTGGTACTCCACTTGTCACTGGTCTGAAGTCTGATTTGGAGTCTGCTACTTTCACGGTGTAGGTTCTGTCAGTAAGCCAGTTGGCAACCCATCTTGTGACATAGGGATTTATACCTAGTTTAGTGAATTTATCTATAATTCCAGAGTGAGGGATTGTGTTGAACACCTTGGTGAGATCTAGATAGGCTGTGTGAACCACCTTACCCTCATCTATGGCTTTGCTGACTACTTCAAAGAAGTCTATCAGGTTTAGGAGACATGATCTACCTTTTACAAACCCAAACTGTGTGGGGTCCAGGGTTTGGAGATCTCCAATGTCTTTGTTTATGAGTTCCATGATGATACGTTCCATGGCCTTGCAGACGAGGCTCGTCAGGCTAATGGGGCGGTAGTTCCTGGGGTCTGTTGTGGCCCCCCTTTGTGGAGTGGGATAACAGTCGTGGTGCGCCATTCAATGGGCACAATGCCTGAGGTGAGGCTATGATTGAACATGGTACTTAGGTGGGGTGCCAGTTCATTCTGTAGTTCATGTAGAAGGCAGCCTGGGATGTTATCAGGTCCCATGGATGCTGTGTTCTTGGCTTTGGAAAGTGAGATTTTTACCTGTGCAGCCGTGATTACATGAACGTTGCATTCTTCTGGTATAAAGATGGGCCCTTTAGGGGTTGAAAGGGGGGTAAAGTTAGCACTGAGCCTATCTGCCAGGATGTTGGCAATATCAGTTGGTTCTGTATATTTAGTGTCATTGTGCTGTAACTCAGAGCAGATCTGAGTGTTGCCATTGAGATTTTTGACATAGCTATATAATGCTTTGTGGTTGTCTTTAGAATCAGTGGCAATTTTGTTTTCATAACTAGCTTTGGAGGATTTTATGAGGGATCTCAGCTTCTTATTGAGGCTGACCAGGGAGTTCCTCCAATCATGGGATTTTATTCTTTTTTGCAACAGTTTCTTTCTTCTGTTGTAGAGTTTGTTTATGGCAGAAGAACACCAGATTGGCTTCCTTTTTTTGGAGGATAGCATCTTGGTTCTGTTAGGGATAGCATGATCCATGCACTCATGTAAGTGCTTATAAAGTGCATTTGTGTAGGATTCAGCAGTCGTACCTCTATTGTCCATCTGCATAGGTGTCGTGAAGTTTGCCACTTCTGTCTTAAGAAGCGTGAAGTTGGCTTTGGAGAAATTTTTTACAGTTGTTTTCCTAATGAGGGGTGGGAGCGGGATGTGGATGTCTAGGGTGATTAGCTTGTGGTCGGATCTAACCAACGAGGAGCTGACCTCTGGTGTGGAACACCGGTCACCGAAGTTGGTGATGACCAGATCTAGGATATTGCTGCCCCTAGTGGGGGTGTGGATAAGTTGATCCAAGGCATTGGAATTGATGATTTTCAGAAAACGTTGAGCAAAAGTGTTGGTACACGAGTAGTTTTCTCAGTTAATGGTAGGGTAGTTGAAATCACCCATTATTAGAGTGTTGTGTTGTACCTTAATATTTTCCAGCATATCAAGAAAAGAGGAGTGGGAATCCTGGGGCAAGGTGGGGGGTCTGTAGCAAGCTAGAATCTGGATTGCGGTTTTGACCAAAGTTAGTTGAACTTGGATAATCTCGGATGCATTATGCTGAGCAACTAGTTTGGAGGTGTGGATATCCTTAATGAATATGGACATGCCTCCACCTTTAGTGTTTCGGTCCGGGTTTTGTGGCCGAAAGGCGTGGTATGAATTATAGCCTGGTAATGCAGGGGTGCTCTCTGGAGCTTTGAACCAGGTCTCTGTCACTGCACAGATGTCAATGTTCTCCATTTTAAGGAGTGCCTCGAGTGAGTGCATTTTGAGGTTTAGACTTCTAGCATTGAGTAGCATTACCCTCAGATTTTGCTTGCTTGTACCTGTTACGGTGATGAATTTGTCATTTGAACCTTGCCTAAAAAAGGCACTATAGGGGTGGCAAGAGACTTTGCCAGTATCTGGAATCCCAAGGGCGACAGGTGCATGCCATCTCTGGCAAAGTAGTGCGGTCAGTCAGTCATGTCATCCCAGGCAGACAGATACTGGATTCCCTTAGAATGACACCAGAAGCTTAGCCAATTGTTAAAGTCAATAATTTTGTCCTTGTACTGCGGTGTCATTCTGGGTGATGGCGGGATGCTACTCAGAGCTAGGGTCATACCGGCCTGGGCTACAAGATCAGAGAGCTCTTCCATGTCTCTTTTCATGTAGTCCAGGGAGGTACGTCTCAGGTCATTCACACCAACATGGACAATGACAGAGTCATATTTGTACTTGTTGTGGAGTGCCCTGAGTGCATGCATTATGTGGCAGATCCTGGCACCAGACAGGCAGCTGACAGTAACTTTTTCCTTGTTTAGCCTAGTGAGTGGAACATCAGTGTGCCTGACTATAGAGTCACCTATGACTAGAGTGTTGGGTACGTTATGCCTTATGGGCTGTAGTTGAGTGGCACACTGAGTATATGGGCTACGTGTCATTTGGGTTGTGTTGGGGGGGTGGAGGTTGCCTGCATTTCTGCTTTGGAGGTCTCTGTTGTTTGGGCAGATTTGTACTGAGAGCCTCCACAAATGTAGATGTGTGTTTGTGCTTCTGTGTGTGTGTTTTGGTGGTGTAGGTTTTGAGGGACTATGTGATGAGTTTGGTGTGGTGCAAGTGTTTACCTTCTGCTCTTGACTGTCTAGGCCAGTCTTTGGTGAAGAGAGCTTTGCTTCCAGTTTGGCTATATAAGTGCATCTCTCACAGGTCGTAGTGATGGGTGGTAGGAGGAGAGGGTTGTCTGTGTACATGAGGCAATTGCTGCATTATCCCAAGATGTCCAGATTCATCAGGTAGACAGGAGAAAACACCGGGAGCCGACCTTTAAACATGCCTGAATAGGTGCTTATTTATTAAGTACTAAAAACTGTTTTCTTCTAGACAAGTGAGGAAAGTTGAGTGCTGTAGTAATTTGTAACTTATTTGCTGCTTACAATGAGTTGTGAACAAGTGCTGAGATCAAAGAAACAGATGAGTGCTAAAACTAAAAAGCTGGCTAGTTGCAAGGGAAATTTTGAAGAACAGACTTTATCGCACCAGGAACAGTTTAACCCCAGTTAAGGGGGGGGGGGCTTATGAGCTCACAAACAGTCCTGGACACAGCAAATCCATATCTGACCTGCCACAGGAAAGGGGGGAAGCAAGCCTAGAATTTTTTTTTCCAGTAAAGTGGAAATGGAGAAAGCTGGAACAGAAGTTAATTCAATGTTAAGAATCTGAGTGGGTTGGCCTTCACAAATGTTCTCTATTAGATTGAGTGAACTAATGACACTAGACTGGGAGGAGTGACACAGACTAAATATACAGTATGGGCAGGCAACTGCAAAGCCACCAAGTATAAGAACACACAACACTAGGGAGGGTGGATGGTAAAAATTACAGTTCCTAGCTGTAGCCAATAAATGAAAGTTTTAAACAGATCAAAGAGCAGACTCAAGAATGCTTTTAACTGTAAACAGACAAAAATGCACAGAAAAGCTCGGATAGAGCACTCACAAACAGAAAATACAACTCTCAGTTTGAAAAAGCAGTTTACAGTTAAGTAATGTTAAAACAGTACAAAACAGTACATACATACAGTGAAACAATAAAAAAGCTTTATAACAGTGCAAAAATGTAGTAGATCAACTGTATAGCACAATTATAAGCATTTCAGAAGTGCACTTCAGTGAAATAAGTGTAAGAAATAACTTATCCTGCTCTTGGAATCTTAAGGAATTTCCACTTATGCGATGCAATCCAGAGCCTGACAATACAAGCAAAACCTTTATAAGACACAGGGTTTATATAGCAGTAAGAATAGAAGAGTTGGAAGATCAGATTACTACTCAGCCCCTGCTATTACCCAATTACTCGTACTACAGAAGGTCAGGAGGCCTTGTTGCTCTCAATAATAATGAAGACAATCAGCAGAAAATGGCTGCCAGAAACACAGGAAACTCAAACAAAACTACCAGCCTAGACAACAGGCCTCTATCAAGATTATGCCACCTGAGCAGAACACAGAAAGCTCACTTTAAAAGCATAGAAAGAACACCCACAAAGAGAAAATACAAGTCTCAGTATGAAAAAGCAGTTTACAATTTAGTAATTTAAATAAAAAAATGCAATTATATTAATGCACACTATTAGAATTCCTAGCTGTAGCCTCTAAATGAAAGTTTTAAACAGATCAAGGAGCAGACTCGTGAATGCTTTTAACTGTAAACAGACAAAAATGCACAGAAAAGCTCGGATATAGCACTCACAAACAGAAAATACAACTCTCAGTATGAAAAAGCAGTTTACAGTTAAGTAATGTTAAAACAGTATAAAACAGTACATAAATGCAGTGAAACAATAAAAAAAGCTTTATAATAGTGCAAAAATGTAGCAGATCAACTGTATAGCAAAATTATAAGCATTTCAGAAGTGCATATCAGTGAAATAAGTGTAAGAAATAACTTATCCTGCTCTTGGAATTTAAGGAATTCCCACTTATGCAATGCAATCCAGAGCCTGACAATACAAGCCAGATTTTAGTGCTACTACTGAGAAACCAGCTAGTTCTAAAGGAAAATTTGAAGGACAGACTTTCTGGCACCTGGAATAGTTTAATTGTAGCCCCGCAGTGCTGCACGATGCAAAAAATGTGCAAACACACACGTTTTTAAGCCAGAAAGTTGAGATAGAAATCAGCCCAAAAAGGCTAATACAATTACAATTTCAGAGCTGGAAACCACTCCTCTAGCGTTAAATAGGCAGTACAATGTTCACCACTCCCACTGGTAAGCAGTAGGACTTCCCTCTACCACAGAAAGGTCTGGATAGCTCTGAACACAGAAAATAAAGTCCTGAGGCAAGCAAAGCCTGGGATATGGACTGGTTAGGAAAGGTGGGAAACAAGCAAACAAGACAGTATATTTTTTTGTTGTTGAAACAGGCTAAACAATGCAATAATACAGTAAACAAACACAGAAAAGGCTAATACACTTGAGTGTGTAGTCCTAAACAGACAGTAAATGCAATTAAAACTCTACAAAATTAGCAATTTAAAACGTTTTAGATGAAGCAAGGCAAGTGCACAACTGAAAAATGATTTAAGAGGCAGTAATACGGCAGAATAAGTAGCTAGTCTACATATACAGAGATGTCTATATATATATATATATATATATATATATATATATATATATATACAGAAAAGCAGCTAAAACACACAAACAATTCAGATGCAGTGTAACCTAGAGCACTTGGGTTGTAGCAATATTAAGGCAATTACAGTTATAATAAATGCTCTAAAATATAGATTGAGGCAATTTTTTTTTAAATTTTTATTTATTTATTTATTTATTTGAAAGGGAAAAAGGAGAAACAGAAGGCCTTCTCAAATGTTCTCTCTGTATTAGGTAGAATGAGCTAATGACACTAGACTGGGAAGAGTGTCCCAGATCAGATTTACAGTAGGGGCAGGCAACTGCAAAGCCACCAAGTATAACAACAAGACATGAACAGGGAGGGTGGGGACCAATACTAAAGCTATTAGCCTACAGACAGTAAGTACTACAGAAAGCCACAAAATGAAAGTTTTTAAACAGATAAAGGAGCAATGAGACTCTACAGAATGCTTTTAACTGTAAACAAATCAGTTACCCGTGCAGATTAGTTAATAGCAATAAAATACACTACAAACTACGCAGCTGGCAATAGAAAGTGCTATATATAAACTGCTAGAAACAATAATCAGTATAAATAAGCCAAAAAACAGGATTTGTATATCTCAGCTCAGAGTTGTAGTAAACACCTCTCCTTCACTCTGCTCAGTGTGTATAGACAGGAATCCTCTCAAAGTTAGGGCTTAAATACTAGAAGATACAACCTTAGACAAGTTTTTTTTTTTTTTTAAACACAAAAGACCCAGCTCCCACTAGCCAGCAGCCAATTAACACAATCTAGCCAAGGTAAAGAAAGGCTTCTGCTAATTCAAGATGGCCTGTTCATGTGCTTTGAACAATCACTGTAGAAACAAACAAGCCCAGAGCCAGCAAATCTAAACTAGGACAATTACTAAAGCTGTTAGCCTACAGACAGTAAGCACTACAGAAAGCCACGAAATGAAAGTTTTTAAACAGATAAAGGAGCAATGAGACTCTACAGAATGCTTTTAACTCTAAACAAGTCAGTTACCTGTGCAGATTAGTTAATAGCAATAAAATACAGTAAGAACTACGCAGCAAGCAATATAAAGTGCTATATATAAATTGCTAGAAACATTAATCAGTATAAATAAGCCAAAAAAACAGGATACTTATATATCTCAGCTCAGAGTTGTAGTAAACACCTCTCCTCCACTCTGCTCAGTGTGTATAGACAGGAATCCTCTCAAAGTTAGGGCTTAAATATCAGAAGATACAACCTTAGACAACTTTTTTTTTTTTTTTAAACACAAAAGAATCAGCACCCACTAGCCAGCAGCCAATTAACACAATCTAGCCAAGGTAAAGAAAGGCTTCTGCCTTATGTTAGCTATACTCCTTGTGACTTGTTATTACAAATGTTTGGTTGTTAGAAACTCAACTCTCCATATTATTATTAATAGCAAAATTTGATATGCATAATAGGTTCATAGGTGTTTAATAGGCTAATGACCAAAAGAGCCTTTTTAAGCCTAGCCATGCATCTCAAACCTCTGACAAGTACCAGTACCCTCAGTAAGTGTAAGCAGGGGCTTAAGAGATGAGTCATTTACAGGCTGCCTATGTTCATTAGAAACATAGATAATAGATACCAAACCACAGATGAATTTCCTGTTCCCTATCCAACTGTCCAAGTTACATTTAATTGGTTTAGGGAAGAACTCTGATTCACATGGATGGGGAATCTGTTCCAAAGATAGGGTAGTCTCTGAGATACATACCTGTCTCTCCAGAAGGTCCTATTTATATCACAGGCAAGGTTTAAGTCTTTAGAACAGGTAATTCAGATGTCTGTTTTGAGGATATGCAGGAGGTCCATCAGAGTCAGGTTTGACAATGCCTTGTATGCCAGACATAGATCTCCTCTCAACATCCTGTTATGTAAACTATGACAGCTTGTAAAGTATGAAACATAAAATGATATGGGGAATGTGGAAATATGTATACTATATGCTGGATTATTTATCCATATCTCCCAAGTACTGATCATGACAGTAAAACATTCCCTTTAAAAGTATGTCATTATGTGCAAGCTTTCTCAATAATTGCCATTACAATAAGGCCTGATGATGTGTAACACAAAAGAAAGTTGATAAACTAAAAACAGTGACCGAAGTAAAAAATAGAACTACCACACTAGCAGATGATTTTTAGCTTTCTTCCACTTTAATGTCACGTGGACTTCTTCAGAAAAACCAGGACGCCTCCCTACATCCTGGTTTTATATCCATTTGACAGGAAATGATGTTGAGAACATAAACATAATGTTTTACAATCAAACATAAAATTATTCCAATTATGAAACATTAAAACACTGAAATGACATGTGTACAACACATTATTGTTATTCTTCGTAATAAATAATGCCTTAAAAAAGGCATAATTAAAATATGTACATTTATTTTTGTTTTGTTATTTATTCTATCCTCATTTTTTCAATTTTTTCAAATTTTTTTCAATGGCCATGTTACATCCCACTTGTCAAAGACATGGATTTAAACATGTTGGCCATATTGTACCAAAACATCACAACATAACTTGGACTTACAACAAAACACCTTCATTCCATATGATTTTGTATAATTTTATATAGATGTGACCTAGTCTAGCTGGAAAATCTACTGAATACTAGTAGCGACTCATACAAATATTTTGCCTCGTTGCTACAATAATTGTAAGTCACCATCTAATGTGTGCCAATGATTGTGACAGAACTAAGTCTGTCAAATGTATCTCCTTATGTCATAACACTAGAAAGTGGATCTCACCATGGCCCCTTCCGTTGAATGTCTTAGCTCCTGACTACCCTCAGAATTTACAAAAGTGAGACCACCTGTTGTGAACAAGTGTATATTATGTCACTAACACTCCCAAAAATGACCATCCATTTGAGAAGGACCTATCACACCATATGAGGGAAGTTGCTAAACTATATGCCTATAAACACTTATTGTGTGATGGAATAGAAAATAGTTTGTTGTGAACAAGTATATATTATGTCACTAACACTCCCAAAAATGACCATCCATTTGAGAAGGACCTATCACACCATATAAGGGAAGTTGCTAAACTATATGCCTATAAACACTTATTGTGTGATGGAATAGAAAATAATTATTTTCTGTTGTTTAAAAAGCATTTAATATTTATCCCTTCATTTAAACCTGGTGGTTCATCAGCCCCTAAGCATAACTGCCATATTGACTCTTTCTGCTCCAATTTGTTATTGAGATCTCCCTTAAGTAGACATTTGTCTACGTGGTCTAAAACAAAAAATTCAAACTTCTTAAAGTCTACACACTCTTGTGAGTGTCTTGCCAAAGCATTGTTCCTATCACTATTCTTGATGGCCAAATTGTGCTCGTATATCCTACGTCTGAGCATTCTTTTAGTTTTCCCCACGTAGTAGTTATCACAGGTGGAACAGGTGGCTAAGTAAACCACATATTCACTGTTACAGTTGAAATACTTTTGTGCCCAAAATATCCTTTTTGTATATTTAATAGTCACAAAAGAGGTATTTGTGATGAACCTGCACCGTCTGCAATTCTGACAAGCGAAGGTTCCCTTCTTTTTGCTGATGTCCCTGTTCAATACTACTCTTTTTGTATGGTCTATTTCTAACATACTCTTTACATTAATAACATTTTTGTATATGAAACATGGTTTAATGCCTACGCATGCCATGAGATCTCTGTTTCCTAAAATAATACCCGAATTTCTTTCTATAATACCTCTGATGTTTTCTAATTGATTTGAAATTGGTAAAGGAAACGCTATATGGAAATCTGAATGTTTGTCTCTATTCAAAGTGACATCAATTGAAACTTCTTCCATGTGTCTCATTCTGTTACTTGACAAAATAGGTCTTGCTAAAAGAAAGTTCTGATGTGGCAAGCTGATGCTCCAAGGATGAATGTGTCAGGTTACTGTTATAAGTGCTCTGTTCATTGCTAGATACAACCATATATTATCTTTATTTTTATTTGGCAGTATGCAATGACAATTCACTCTAGGCAGTACTTAGTGTAGAAAATGCACCTGTCAGCAATCTATCTCTATGGTGTAAGGTAAAATTGTAGTGAGCTTGTGCCCCCCTCATTTATTAATAAGGATAACAGCCCACATTTCCTTGATGTCAATGTGATCCACCCTCTGCTGAGGTAATCAAAGGCACTGTAACTTCAATGTGCCTCAAGCAGCTCCCCACACCAGTTCTGATGTGTCTGTTAAGAGTTCCTGAGATGGCTGAGGAGGATGGAGAAAAAACATCTGGGCTGAGAAATAGCTGCTAAATCCACCAGTGAAATTGTAGTTTGAAACAAGGGAGCAGAGGAACTAGATGGCCCAGCAGGTGGAGGTGTTGAAGCAACACTGATTTTAAGTACCACTGAAACTTTCTCATATGAAGCTTTGTCCAGGGATGCATGGGAATGGTTGAGTCAGTGAACCACAGAGTCCTGAGAAACTTCCTGGTTGGAGGACAGAGGACAGGGGTGTTACTCATTTTCTTCTACTACACCTTACATTCCCAGAGGATTGTATTATAAATAATGCAGACTGAGGCTCTGTTTGCTAACTTGGGGTGGGCCTGGAAATGTCCTATACAGAACAGCAATCTACCCTTGCTCACAAAATTATAAATAAATACAAATATAAAATACATATATAACAATCTATATATACATTTTTACCTGTCTAGGTCTTCGTAGATTTTAGTTATTTGTGTTTGTTTTCTGGGGTAGAGCACTGATCTCCATGGACTTTTTTCAAACTCAGCCCAGGACCAGTGACTGGTTAAGTGATTAGCTCAGAGTCACACAGTCAGGAAAAAGTTAGATCATAGGTTCATAGGTTGGTACTAGGCTATTGGCCCTAGGGCCTATACAAGCCTAGCCATAACAATTCCCTGAATATTTCTTCCCACAATATTTATTTCCCTGGACTTCTGTCTAGCAGGGTGACTGACATGATCCCTGGGGTGAATTTCCTATCTCCCATCCACTCGTCAAGGTATCTTTTGAAGAAGGCCAAGGAGGTGCTCTGCTTGACATGTATGGGCAGTCTATTCCAGAGTATGGGGAGTCTCTGGGTCAGGAACCTATCCCTCCAGCATGTTTTGTTCATTGTGATGACAAGGTTTAGATCCCTGGAACATGTGGCTTTGAGGGATTGGGATTTCTTTAAGTGGAGCATGTCCAACAGCTCAGGGTTTGACATGGCCCTGTATGTTAAGCAGAGATCGCCTCTGAGTAGACTATATGCCATAGAGTATAGCTGGAGTTTTTTTAGATGGTCAGCATAGGGTATCTGCATTAGGCCTGTGATTCTTTTAGTGAGGTACTTCTGAGGCCTTTCCAGCTGTTGCAGATGTCTTGTGAGGTACATACCAAATGAGGCATTGTACTATATAATGGGTCTAATGAGGGATGAGTACAGTAGGACAATGACCTCCTTTTTCTGGATGAAAAGCCCTTAGTGATGAGGTGTACCACATAGAAGGATTTTCTGACTGTTGTGCCGATGTTGTTATCGAAGGTGAGACCACTGTCCACCTGTGTCCCTAAGTCTCTCATCACACTTTCAGTGTTTAGTGTACTGCCACCTACGTGATAATTCATGGGTACATGTTTTTTCCCAAAGGGGATAACTATACATTTCTTGGCATTAAGCTTGAGTCCATGGCCCTGGCACCAAGTATCTGTTTCTGTAAGGCCCTTTTGTAGAATATCCACATCATTTGGGGATTCAATAATGGCTCCCAGTTTGAAGTCATCTGTGAACTTTGTTAGCCAGAGTCCCTTAGTGTTGGCCAGTATTTCAGAGAAGTGGATGCCAAACAAGAGCGGTCCCAGGACTGAACCCTGAGGTACTCCACTTGTCAGTTGTCTAGAGCTGGATTTGGAGTTGGCTACTTTTACAGTCTGGGTTCTGTCAGTAAGCCAGTTGGCAACCCATCCAGTGACTTAGGGATTTATGCCGAGCTTAGTAAGTTTATCTATGATTCCAGAGTGGGGGATGGTGTTGAAGGCCTTGGCAAGGTCAAGATAGGCTGTGTGGACTGCCTTACCCTCATCCACAGCTATGGAGACTGATTTGAAGAAGTCAGTCAGGTTCACGAGACAAGATTGGCCCTTCACAAACTCAAACTGGGTGGGGTTCAGTGTTTGAAGGTTGCCAATGTCTTTGTTTATAAGTTCCATGATAATGCATTCCATGCCCTTGCAGATCAGGCTTGTCAGACTGATGGGATGGTAGTTCCCAGGATCCAAGGTGGATCCCCCCTTGTGGAGTGGGACAGCTGTAGCTGTGCACCACTCAGTGGGCACAAAGCCTGAAGTGAGGCTATGATTAAACATGACACTTAGGTGAGGTGCCAGTTCATTTTGTAGTTCATGTAGTACGCAGCCCAGGATGCCGTCTGGTCCAGTGAATGCTGTATTCTTAGCTTTGGAGAGTGCGGTTTCTAAATGTGTGGCCATGATTACCAGAATCTGGCAATCTTTTTGTATTGAGATGGGCCCTTTAGGGGGTGAGAGGGGAAAGAAGTTTGCACTAAATCAATATGCCAGTATATTGGCAATATCCTTGGGATGAGTATATTTCAGAGCAGATCTGAGCATTGCCATTTAGTATATTGACATAACTATAGAATGCCTTGTGGTTGTGTTTGGAATCTTTGGCAATTTTGGGTTTTATCTACTCTCTTTGTAGGACAGTGATAGGATCTTGGACAGAAATTTTAAAGTAAACTACAAAAGTGTATGAATGCTGTAAGGCTGTAGTTATTGTGATGTGCACCTATTGCATGGGAAGATATGGAAGGCAAACTAATTCAAGTCCAATCAGTCTAAAGGGAGGGCATTCACAATATGACCTTGTAGTGTCCACTTGTATGAGCTGCTGAGATAAGACTGGGAGGGGCTTCTAAAGTTAAGTTTACATAAGGGTCAGGGAATCAAAAAGAGTCACAGAACAGTCTCCCACAGCACTTCTCTCAAATTAAACCTTGTCCTGCACACCTTACCATAAATTCACATGCTGCTTCTCGGCTACTTAAACTCCTTTTCAAAAAAGAACACATTTGCTTCCTAGTCCTAATGAAAAACTTTCAAAACACAGAGGAAAAAAATAAATTTAAAGTAAAATAACACTACAACAAAGCAAGAGCAAAAGACAATAAAGAATTGTAAGTGCATAAACTAAAAAGGGATAAATCAAATATAGTCACAGAGCAGTCTTAGCTGGTAGTTCTCAGAAACTGCATTATTATAATTCAGTATAAATAAAAACAGAAATAAAATAGTCACCATATATGAACTTCATCTTCTAAGAACACAAGCAAACATGATAATAAGTAACCTAAACTGGAAATGTTAAAGCTGTCACTGTAAAGGAGTAAACAGATAAAGTCCTGGCAATGGCTTGGACATCCCAAGGTCAATTAGTTGCTTGAGTGGTCAACGATAAAGCAGAGGATGGCCTTTGGTGTACAAAATGTGGGTTATGTTCCCAACCCAGATAGCTGGATTGCTGACACTGCAGTGCAGGCTACAGGTGGTGCTACACCCTGTTTGTATTTTTTTTTTTTTGTTCTTGGACCTTAATCTTCTAGCTTCATTTGTAGTTGTGTGAAGATTGTGTATTACTGTAAGAATTTAGCATTGTTTATACATTATACTGCTATTTTCAAAAGTTGAATTACATGTAAAAGATAATGCTTTGCATTCTGAACACAGTTTGGGATTACAATCAGTCTTGTGGCTTCTGTAACTGTTGTGCATGACTGTGATCTACAGCCAGATTTGAGCCTCATTTAGACATTTATTACAGCATTATTGGTAAATTTCTGCATAGTCTGATGCCTTAGTCTGTGATAGGATTGCAGTAGTGGCAGTATTGTTAATTCTGCTAGGATTTGTGCTTCATTACTTTTTACAGTTGTATATACCTGCTTTAAGTTACATTCCAGTGCCTTTCTCTTCACCTTGATAATGTTTTCCCTTTTTCTTTGAGACTATCCCACCTCCAGTGAGACATTAAGCTAAACACTTCTGAATTTCTAACCAAAGAACTGTAGCTACATTTTGATTTTTTTTCTCCAACCTTCCCACACTTCTATTGTTGTGGTTTTAAAAGGCTGTTTCTTTGGTTTCCACCCCTTATGGTAATCTGAATTCCAAAGTCCCCCCTCCCCCTTTCATTGTTATTGTCTCATGTAACATATTTAAGTACTTTTCCACACATTGTTTTCCATGTACCCATAATACTAAGTTCCCACCCAGGAAACCAGTATTGCTATTAAGTGAACCCTGAACCCCTCTTACTACAAATTGTCTTCTGCTCATTTTCCCAGATCTGCCATCTGCTTGGTACCTTCACCACACACTTAGGGAGGGGTCCTGAGTTAATCCTGTACCATCCTAGGCAGATGCGAGATTTATTTTCTTGTTTTCCACTTCAGTTAATTGTTTATATTGCTACTGCTTTATTTTTTGCTCTATTTATTGAATTTTCCTTTAGATTATTATAAAGATCCCTAATACTTGAAACTGCCCTGTCAAGGTGATTTGTTTAAGTTGTTTTGTTGTTGCTTAACACTTGCAAGCAATCTTTCTTGATATTATTATATCAAGTGGATAGCTGTGCCCTGAACAGACACAAACACACAGAAAGTAAATTTTGTCTATAAAAACTTTCCTTAGAACTGAAACCTGTAACTTAGTATGGGTAAACCAAAGCAACTGCACAGAGGCAAACTTTGAGCAGTTAGTTTGTACATTAAACAGCACTATCAAATCTTAGCACAATTGAACCTAGTCTAGTGCCATACCCCAGAGACCACCCAAGAAAACCTCTGTGTAATCCAGACTATGATCTACAGTAGCCCATCCAAATACACCTCCAGTAAGAGACAGGTTACCAGTGGGGTACCTCAAGGCTCCATGGTGGGACCAATCCTATTGATATCTACTTCTTGGAGGTAAAGGCTAGTGTCAAGGGCCTTTGGCTGATGAAGATCACATATTATTGCAAATTGGGAGCTATTATAGATTTCCCCATGACACAAACATCTTACAAGAGGACTTAACACAGACAAATGACTGCTGTCAACATCACAGACTAAACTTTAGTGCCAAGAAATGCATTATAGTGTCTTTTGGGAAAACTGCCACCCAGGCTAATTGCTCCATTGAATAGATACCCCTATGAGTTGACTTGGTAGACAGGGATCTGGAGACATATGTAGACAGTAATCTGGCCTTTGACCAACATTTGTTTATGGTAGTAAGAAAGTCATTCTGTGTCTCCCAACTTATAAGTAAGGACATGGTGCACAGTTCCAAGGAAGTCATAGTCATAGTGCCACCTTATTTGGCTCATATCAGACCCATCATATAATGGCTCCTTCAGCATGTACCTGACCAGACATATGCAACAGATGGAATGCCCTCACAGGTTCCTTACCAAGAGAATTCAGGATATAAACACATTGTCCTGTATGGATCACCTTAAAACATTATTTCTATAGTCTGTCTCCTACAGGTTACTGAGAGGCGAATTGTGCCTGGTATACAAGGCATCCTTGGATCCAACTCTGATGGACCTTTTGCACAACCACAAAATGAACAGCCTCAAAACCTCTAAATCCAAGGATTTCAATTTTCCTTGTGACATCAATAAGACGTGTTGGTGAGACAGATATGTGTCTCAAGATGATTTCCATCCTATGGAACAAGCTGTCTATCCATGTGAAGCAGAGTCAATCCCCAACCCTATTTAAGCATAACCTTGACCAATAGATAGGAAATCAGAAATTCACCCTGGGTCTGACCCCCATGTCTCTGACAAACAGAGGCAGAAAATAATGCCAAAACTAGCATGCAAACCACAGAACCTCTAGAAACGTCTAACATACTCCATGCTAATAAACACCTGTGAGACATATGGATGCACGTGGGCTGGGATACACAGCTAGGCTTATAAATGCCCTGGTGGTTGTTAGCCTAATATATTCCTATGAACCTATAAACCTATCAATGTGCCATGCTTTGGGTGAGATGTTAAACTGAGGCCCTATCTGTTTGAGTTGGTGGTAACTCAGTTGGGTATAAAAGATCCCATGACACCTATTGAAAAGACTAGGGTTTTATTTGATATATATACATAGCATATTATTTACATATTTACATTATTTGTATCTATTTACAAATCTCCATACATTATAAACTTCTATTTAAGCATGCCCCCACTCTTTTATCCACAACCAAAACATTATTTTCTCAAAAATCTTTGTCAAAGTCCATTTTACATTGTATTTAATTTAATTTAGTCTCTCATTCTATATAGTCCACGAAACATAAAATAATACTTTGTCCATTTTTTAACCTTCTTCCTGTTTTTGTGCACCACAGTAACCAAGTTCTATTATGTCCATATTTATTTGTTCAAATTTTAACAACATTCTCAACCTATTATCGTTACATATTTCTTTCCAGAAATTATTAACTCTTTCACATTTCAAAAACCCATGCTTACTAGTCTCAAACTCTTCACATTTATTACATACTCCGTCTTGTTTTTTTTTTTTTTTTTTGTATGGCATATTTGCCTAAACTGGCAATCATACTTTCTTTTATCTTTTTATAGTAATTATATCTCATCATTATGTTTTTTTCTTATCAATTTCTAAATATTCCCATGGATCAATGCAATAAAATGCTTTTATAATACTATGTACCATTCCTTTCTATTTTTCCTCATATATATATATATATATATATATATATATATATATATATATATATATTATTTTCCATAACACAATTTTGTTTTGGTACTCTTTCATTTCTTCATTCAGTGCTTTTACTTATTTTTTTAACTTCCATTCCTTCCCATAATTCTTTATATTTGTAATACAGTATCATTTCTATCAAGTTTTTATTTTTCTTCATAATTCCTTTTAATATCTTATATAAAATTAAAGATGTTGCATGTACTATTTATTAAACCCAAGCCTCCTTGCTCTTCTTTCATTTATATAATCCCTCTCTTGCTCTCTTGACTGGATTCAGTCTAGAGCCCCATATAAAAGAAAATATAATCATCATTAGTTCCTTTCCTTACTCAATAGGAATCATATAGATGGTAGCAACATAAGCAATTTTTCCTATTACTATGGTGTTCAACAAGCGTGCTTTTTTCTATATGAAAATCTATATGATTTCCAAAAAATAGTCATAGCCTTTACTTCTTTGAGTACATTATCCTTTCCAATATTATTCCTATTATATCTATATATTTTTCATTGAACTCAATACCTCCTATCATACCTTCAAAACCAAATCCTTTATTTTTCTCCTTATTTATACCATTTTTTTTAATTTATACTTAATTTTTAATTTATGTTTTCCATCCATACTTTACTTTTAACAATCAATACAATATCATCTGAATAATAATATCTTTTTGGCAATTGTAATTCCTTCATAATTTTGTATCCACCGCTACTTGACATTTTATTAATTTCCTTCACTATTCCATTCATAACTAATGAGAAAATTAAAATACTAGCTAGGCAGCCCTGTTTTATTCCACATTTTATTTTTATTTCTTCCCCAACCCAGCCATCTATATTTAGTTTCACGTACTTCCTTTCATAAACAGATTTTATTACTTGCAATATGTATTGCTTATATTATATGCCAGCAAAATTCCTCCTAATGATGTATATTGAATATTATCATATGCTTTACTAATATCCCCTAATGATTTATATTGAATATTATCATAGGCTTTACTTATATCCCCTATCATAACCTTTGCGTCTACATTTTTATTTATGATATCAATTATCCATAATAACTCCTTATGTCCTTTTCCATTTCTTTTAAAAACATTTTCATCATATATTCTATCCATTTTTTGTAACTTTTTTGTTATTATTCTCATAAAAAATTAAAATCCATATTATTCAATGTTATAGGTCTCCAGTGTTTTCTCCTCTTTATTTCTGTTTTATAAATATAAATGTTATAACTCATGTACATATCTATTTCTCTTTAATTCCAGTTTCTAATCATTCATTCATAACTTCTATACAAATTATTTTTGCCACTCTTTCATTTCTTTATAAATACTATATTCAATTCCATCCAGTCCTGTTGTAGAATTCATGTTAATATCTTTTAGAATTTCATTCAATTATTTCACAGTTATTTTTGTTCTAAATGCTCATTATCTTCATTATTTCATTTTTCACATTGAAAACCCACTGCAAAAGGTACGCCCAAGAATCCAATGAACTCTTCCAAAGATACTGTTGAATACTTTATTGTGTAAAACGAACAAAAGTACTAAGTAAAATCCAATCAAGCGCTTTCGCCTGAAGCTATGTCAGGCTTTTTCAAGATGAACATCAAGAGACTTTACTTCATTTAAATAGAACTGTTAACTATCAATTAACAACAATCAGACATAATTAATATATCATAATTGAAGTGCCATTTAGTAAGTCATTAAAATATATAGGTTATAGGTCGTTTTAACATCAATCTAGTTTACTTTCTTTGGACATACATTGGATAGTTCACGTAGAAGTTAGTCATTATACATTTGTTATGTATTTATAGTTGTTGGGTTAGTTATGGTCTGCAATGAAGTAGGTTTTCTGCAAGACAATGTATTTTTTTCTCTAGTGAGGCATTTGAAATGTATTTTATTTCAATACTGGCTAGGATCAATAAGCAATAAGTTGCCCTATGTCATTTGACGCAAGATGTTTCATTACAACAACAACGGAGTATAGCACATCCGTTTTCTAAATAAATTATGTTCACCAGAGGTCAAAGTTTTTCGTAATTGTTACGTGAAATTTCACTAATTAACCTCTTTAAGGTTATTTACAACGTTAAGTAGTTTTTCCTGTTTTTACATTCACTCAACAAGATGTGTGGGTATATGAAATATAACTTATTAAGTATTGAGTGTTTTTTAAAAGCAACAGTATCACCTAAGATGTTAAAAGGTTTTAATGACTTACTAAATGGCACTTCAATTATGATATATTAATTATGTCTGATTGTTGTTAATTGATAGTTAACAGTTCTATTTAAATGAAGTAAAGTCTCTTGATGTTCATCTTGAAAAAGCCTGACATAGCTTCAGGTGAAAGCGCTTGATTGGATTTTACTTAATACTTTTGTTCATTTTACACAATAAAGTATTCAACAGTATCTTTGGAAGAGTTCATTGGATTCTTGGGCGTACCTTTTGCAGTGGTTTTTCATGGTCTTTTGGGACTGAGTTCGTGGTTTGGATTTACTCATTTTTCACATTAATACATTTGTTCTATGTTTTCCTCTCTTTTAACAAATAATTCCAATGCATATTCTTTAATTATTTTGTATATTCCTTTTTGCTGTCTTATTTGCTTACCTTCCTTATTTTTTAATTCTCTTATTATTTTCCTTCTTTTATTATTTTACTCAACTATGGTGCTACATCTTCTTTATTTCCTTGTAAACAATATTTTTATTTATAGAAGTTGTTAATTTTAATTTGATTAATTTTATATATTTCTTTCTTTTTCATAAAAATAATTTTTCTTCTATATTAAATCTCTAAATGTTTTTGAATTAATATCTTATTTTTCTCTTTACTTTTCTTGTTTTCTTTTTTATACATTCTAAAAACACTTTTTTTATATTTCTCTTTAAAATTAAGCCACCAAACAGTCCAATGCTCATAAAACTCTCTCATATTCATATGATTTTTCCATAATTCCATAAGTTATTTTTTCTCTTCTAAATCTAATTCCTTTTCATTAATTCTCTTTATTCCTTTTCATATTATTTTCTTGTACTTTAATCCATATAGCCACATGATCTGAAAATCCAGCATACTTATTTTTTATAACTGTTAAATTATCAGATATTAAAAAATAATCAGTTTCTGTCCTAATTGCATTAATTTTTAGGTTCAGTAATTATTCTTCTCTATACTTTCAACTTCTCATAATTTCTTTAACCATTTTAACATCACAATTGCTCTTATTTTTTCTTAAATTACAGTTCAAATCACTCACCACTATACTGTCCATATTTACGCAAACATATTCAAGAATGTTTTTAAACATATTTTCTCTCTCTTGTTTGTTACATATGCATATAAAGCTGTAATTCTATACACATATTTTTCCATCTCAAGTTTATTACCTTCAAGTTCCACTATGGCTACATCTAATATTTTAATACTTTCATGACATAATATACATATGCCCAAGCATGTTTTTTTCCCCATGTTCTAAACTACCACACCATTCCAGAGTTTTTCAGTTTGTGTTCTTCCTTCCTGTGTTAATAATCTGATATCTTCTAAAACAATATGTGCATCTAGTGCAGCACACCATTGTAATATGCCTATTCTCCTTTTAAGACTTTTCATACTGTTTACATTTAAAGCTAATATGTTCAGGTTTTAAAAACAGTTTTGTATAGTGAATGTTTATCCCTTTCCTTTATTTTCTCTAAGCTTTATGTTTTTAAAGTTTTCTTTTCCTTTCTTTAACTCTTTTCCCCATCAATATTTTTTTATTTCTTACTGTGCGCCAATCAGCTTCTTCCTCACTTGTCTCTTCTGTTTCTTTTTCCTTATTGCTTTCTTTAACTTCATGTATAACCTCTTTATCAGTCCCATCTTTTTGTACATTTTCTTGTATAACACATTCTTCTATCTCGTTCTCCTGTATAACTTCATTTTCATTTTCTTGCGCATTAATTTTACATTCTAGCCATGAATGACCAGTATTACCACATTTTTTGCAATTTAAATTACATTTTTTGCCTTGTGTCCTGTTTTACCACATAAATAACACCTTTTTACTACATTCATTGATTAAATGATAATTTTCCAACCAAAATAACAAGTCTTTGTTTGACCCCTGTTACATATGTTACATATAGATTAGTACTAAGCTAACTGCCCTTGCAAGCCTAGTCAATTATCCCTTGTGAGACTCAAACCCAGCATGTTGTGTTTGTAAGGCAAACACCTTAACCATTAGGCCACCCTCACAAAACTCCTATTACTATGAACATTAATAATGCTAGGTACGTGCATAACATTATCATTTTCCATTTTCAGTATTACTCTACATTCCCACCCCCTAGTCTATAGTCCTCTTTTATGATATCCACTCCTAGGACATTGCACTACAACACTTCTTCTTTCCCCTTTAGTGGTCATAAACTGGAAGATAGTACCATAACAACTTGCTTTCTACCTTCCATTCCCTCTCTGCTAGACATCCCATGACTGAGCAGTAGTACCAACAAATGGGAGCTGAAGCAGTAGAGTACCTTTGGGTAGCTGATGTTTGGAGCTGCAGTCTGGAACCAAATCAAATGCAAAATTTTCTCTACCATTGATATGACCAGGTATTTATAATAGACAGAAGTATTTAGAGTATGTGAAAATTAAAACTTGCAAATGAAGGTCTGTATATGTATGTATATATGAAAGGTAACTGGCAGGTGTCCTGGAGTCACATTGAAATATATAATCAAGATCAATAAAAATCATCAAATAAAAAAAATGACAGCGATTTTATTCAGCACATATTGTCCAGTGTAAATACATGCAAAGAAAAATTCAGCAAAAAAGAACCTTAATTTATAAATATGCAGCAACACAAGAAATGATCCAGGCAAAATCTGACAATGGTTGCTTCAGAGAAATGAGAACAGTAGAACACTTTGGAGGTTAAAATTCAGAAGTATTGTTACAAATGCTGTTGTTGTTGTTTGTCTTTCGGCTTTTTCCCGGTAAGGGGTTGTCACAGTGGAACTCCGGTCTGCTAATGATTGGCAGTAGATTTTTACAAAATGCCGAGGTGCCAGCTCGACACCCAACCTTCAACAAAGGCGCACCCATTTACACACGCATATCTTTCGAATGCTACCCATCCGTGGGGAGGACATGCAGACTCCACACAGATGGCACTCCCAAGCCAAGAATCGAACGGGAGAACCTCTTGCTGTGAGGTAACAATGCTACCACCATACCACTGTGGCATACACATTTAACAGAAAAAGAAAAGTTCTAACAGAACTTGCCCTGAGATGTATTTGTGACATTAAGAGGCATCTGATTAGAAATTCATTGTGCAATGCAAATAAAGAAGAGTGAATGAGTTAATGCCACAGTTGTACTGTAAACTTAAAAGTACTTGGATGTTCACTGTGGAAAGGTGATACAGTTGAGTGAAAAGGCACAGACACTGTTAATGTTGTAATGCATGGAACATGAATTGGAATACATGAGGAAAATTTCAGGGAATAAATATTGCACACAGGACTGACTGCAGACAGCACCTCAGTTTCACTAGCATCTTACATAATGAATTAAGAAGACCTTTTACAGGATGTTATAACTGTAACTTACAACTGTATATACCACAGGGTAGTCATTCTGTCATGCAGATCTGGTTGCACATACCTTTCAACCTCTAAACATGAGGAATCTGGACAAAGTCAACTATAATGGGGGGAGGGCAAATACCCAAAATCAGGGACAGATTTATAACTATTATAAAGTTAGAAAGTTCCTTTGCATTAGCATGCATTTTGTGAATTATATTAAGTTTGAAACTCAATTATATGTCATTATTTAGTGAATTCAGTCCTCAGTAATTTGTCAGAAAACCACTAATGTTATGAGGAACAGACCAAAATAGGAGACAAAAATCTGGTCATTTGCTAGATATGTTGTTGAGAATTTCTTCACTCATGATAGTATAGCTTCAAGGCCCCTGTGGTCATTAGCCTGGTATAGAATTATGAACTTATCATGCTTGACCACACAAGCCCTAGCATACATATTTATTTATTTATTTGTTTGTTTGTTTGATATTTGTTGACCAGGTTAGTCCATCTGAGCTTGCACCCTTTTTAGCAGAGGCCTCGGGAGAAAAGCTCCAAAGTAAAACTTATACAAAAGTTATACAAACATTTGATTCAGAGAACAAATAATGCAAGTCTAACATCTGGAGTACAGAAGTGAAAATACACATGTGTACGAAACAAATTATACAAGAAAAAGACTTCCAAGGACAAATTGTGCAGGGAAGATGTACAAAGTACAGAATAAGAAATCTGAATACAGATACAGTAATGTGCATGTATAACACAGGTTATTCGGTGGCCAATTGTATTATGAAAAGGAATGTCATTGTAAATGTGATTTCAAGTTAGAAGTGGGTATTGAGGAGCATTTGGTCAGAGCCAGGCAGCAAAGATGCAGAGGAACTTGTTATTGCTGGTCAAGGAGGAGGGACTTAGAAGTTAGTTTGCCAAGTATAAGTAAGAAGAGAATTAAAAGCGAAAGGCTAGATGAGGGAAAAGGAAGATTAGTATAAGATTACAGGGGCAGAATTTGGAGGGGTGAGGAGGGGAGTAGTAGAAAGATGTTTTAATGCTCAGGAAGTTAGAATAAGTTTGCATGTTTGTGGAAAAGGAGGTAATAGAGAGGAATGTGAGGGTGGGGGAAAATATGGGAGGAAATGAAGGAGGGGTAGAAACAGGGAGGGGAGGTATTTTAGGTGGGATGGTTACAGTGACATCTCCTGTGATATATAAGTAATGTCTGAGAGGTGTCTTGAATTCTTGTGAATGGGTGGTATTTCTAAAGGCCATGGGAAGCTTATTCCATGACAGAGCAGGAAGATAGCTAGAATTTTTTTGTCCAAGTGAATTTTACAGTTTATAAATCTGTATGAGACATTGGTCTGACCTTCTGATGGGGCATGGTGGGGTATGCAGGGGATTATGAGAAGCTGAGAATGCAAGAGTTGGTTAGGAAATTCTAACCAGCTGAGATTTTGGGGAGCAGGACAGTGATAAAATTTCAATGGCATGACTCTTCACAATGCAAAAAAAAAAAAACAATCAGTGAAGCCCAGAGGGGTAAGTACAAGACACTAGCCTTGTTATTAACAACGGGTACAGAGTAACCTAGGGTTAACATAGGTTCATAGGTAGGTACGAGGCTATCAGCCCTAGGGTCTATACAAGCCCAGACAAAAAGGTACCCTGGCTTTTACCACCCAAGAAAATTATTTTCCTGTGCCACTGTCGAGCAGAGCCACAGAAGTGATCCCCAGGGTGAATTTCCTATTTCCCATCCAATCATCAAGATTTTTCTTGAAGAGTGCTAATGAGGAGCTTTGTTTGATATAGATAGGTAGTTTATTCCAGAGTATGGGAAGTCTCTGGGACAGGAATCTATCCCTCCGGCATGTTCTGTTTGTTGTGGTGACAAGGCTTAGGTCCCTAGAGTGTGTAGCTCAGAGGGATTGGGATTTCTTTAAGTGGAGCATGTCCAACAGCTCTAGGTTTGACATAGCTTTGTATGTTAGGCAGAGATCACCTTTGAGTAGGCGATATGCTGCAGAGTAAAGCTGGAGTTTTTTGAGACGGTTTGCATAGGGCATCTGTTTGAGGCCGGTAATCCTCTTTGTGAGGTATTTCTGTGGCCTTTCCAGTTGTTGTAGATGTCTTGTGAGGTACATACCAAAAGGGGCGTTGTACTCTATAATGGGTCTAATGAGTAATGAGTAGAGGGGAACAATGACCTCTTTTTTTCTGGATGAGAAACCTTTTGTGATGAGGTTTGCCATGTAGAAGGATTTCCTGACTACTGTGGTGATGTGATTATCAAAGGAGAGACTACCGTCCACCTGTATCCCAAGGTCTCTTATCACACTTTCGGTGTTAAGTATACTACTGCCTATGTTGTAGTTCATGGGTACAGAGTTTTTATTAAAGGGGATGACAATGCACTTTATGGCATTGAGCTTGAGGCCATGGCTTTGACACCAGGCATCTGTCTCAGTGAGGCCCTTTTGTAGGATGTCCACATCGTTAGGAGTTTTGATTATGGCTACTAGTTTACAGTCATCTGCAATCTTCGTTAGCCAAAGACCTTCTGTGTTAGCCTGTACTTCATAGAAGTAGAAACGAAACAGGAGAGGACCCAGGACTGAACCCTGTGGTACTCCACTTGTCACTGGTCTGAAGTCAGAGTTGGTGTCTGCTACTTTCACAGTGAGCCTGTTAGCAACCCATCTTGTGACATATGGATTTATACCTAGTTTAGTGAGTTTGTCTATAATTCCAGAGTGGGGGACAGTGTTGAAAGCCTTGGTAAGATCTAGATAGGCTGTGTGAACCACCTTACCCTTGTCTACGGCTTTGGTGACTGCTTCAGAGAAATCTATCAGGTTTAGGAGACATGATCTGCCTTTTACAAACTCAAACTGGGTGGGGTCCAGAGTTTGAGATTACCAATGTCTTTGTTTATAAGTTCCATGATGATACGTTCCATGGCCTTGCAGACCAGGCTCTTCATGCTAATGGGGCAGTAGTTCCTGGGGTCCGTGGTGGCTCCCCCTTAGTGGAGTGGGATAACCATCGCTGTGCGCCATTCAGTGGGCACAAAGCCTGAGGTAAGGCTATGATTGAACATGGTACTTGGGTGGGGTGGCAGTTCGTTCTGTAGTTCGTGTAGAATGCAGCCTGGGATGTTGTCTGGTCCCATGGATGCTGTGTTCTTGGCTTTGGAGAGTGTGGTTTTTACCTGTGCAGCCGTGATTACAGGAACTTTGCATTCTTCCGGTATAGAGATGGGCCCTTTAGGGGGTGAGAGGGGGGCAAAGTTAGCACTGAACCTATCTGCCAGTATGTTGGCAATATCAGTTCGTATATTTAGTGCCATTGTGCTGTAACTCAGAGCAGATCTGAGTGTTGCCACTGAGATTCTTGACAATAGCTATAGAATGCTTTGTGGTTGTCTTTAGAATCAGTGACGATTTTGTTTTCATAACTAGCTTTGGAGGATTTTATGAGGGATTGCAGCTTCTTACTGAGGCTGACCAGGGAGCTCCTCCACTCATGGGATTTTACTCTCTTTTGCAACAGTTTCTTCCTTCTGTTGTACAGTTTGTTTATGGCAGGGGAGCACCAGATTGGCTTCCTTTTTTTGAAGGATAGCATCTTTGTTCTGTTTGGGATAGCACAATCCATGCACTCGTGTAAGTGCTTATAAAGTGCAATTGTGTAGGATTCAGTAGTCGTAGCTGTATTATCCATCTGCATGGGTGTCAGGAAGTTCACCACTTCTGTCTTAAGAAGTATGAAGTTGGCTTTGGAGAAATTTTTTTACCATGGTTTCCTTAATGGGGGGTGGGGGCAAGATGTGGATATCTAGAGTGATTAGCTTATGGTTGGATCAGACCAATAACGCGTTGACTTCAAGTGTGGAACAACGGTCACTCATGTTGGTTATGATTAGAACTAGGATATTGTTGCCCCTGGTGGGGGTGTGGATAAGTTGATCCAGGGTATTGGAGTTTATGAATTCCAGAAAGCGTTGAGCAAAGGAGTTGGTACATGAGTAGTTTTCCCAGTTAATGATGGAGTAGTTGAAATCGCCCATTATTAGGGTGTTTGGTTGAACCCTAATATTTTCCAGTACATCAAGAAAAGAGGAGTGGAAATCCTGGAGCATGGTGGGGGATTTGTAACAAGCTAGAATTTGGATTGCAGTTTTGCCCAGAGTTAGTTGCACTTGGATAACCTTGGATGCATTATGCTGAGCAACTAGTCTGGAGGTGTGGATATCCTTAATGAATATGGACACACCTCAGCCTTTGGTGTTCTGGTTCAGGTAACATGGCCGAAAAGTGTGGTATGTGTAGTGCAGGGGTGCTCTCTGGAGCCTTGATCCAGGTCTCAGTCACTGCACAGATATCAATGTTCTCCATTTTAAGGAGTGCCTCAAGTGAGTACATTTTGAAATTTAGACTTCTAGCATTGAGTAGCATCACCCTCAGTTTTTGCTTGCCTGTTACTGTTATGGTGGTGAATTTGTCATTTGAACCTTGCCTAAAAAAGGCACTACAGGGGCGGCAAGAACCTTAGCCAGTATCCGGAATCCCAGTGGTGACAGGTGCAGGCCATCTCTGACAAAGCTTCATGGTCTGTTGATCATGTCATCCCAGGTAGACAGATACTGGATCCCTTTAGAATGACACCAGAAGCTTAGCCAATTGTTGAAGTCAATCATTTTGTCCTTGTACTGCGGTATCTTTCTGGACGATGGCAGAATGCTACTCAGGGCTAGGGCATACCTGCCTGGGCTACAAGATCGGAGAGCTCTTCCATGTCTCTTTTCATGTAATCCAGGAAGGTACGTCTCAGGTTGTTCACACCAACATGGACAATGACAGAGTCATATTTGTACTTGTTGTGAAGTGACCTGAGTGCGTGGCTTATGTGGCAGATCCTGGCACCAGACAGGCAGCTGACAGTAACCTTCTCCTTGTTTAGCCTGGTGAGTGCAACATCAGTGTGCTTGACTATAGAGTCACCTATGACTAGTGTGTTTGGTACGTTGTTTTGCCTTACTGGCTGTGGTTGAGTGGCACACTGAGTCTGCGGGCTATGTGTCATTTGGGTTGTGTTGGGGTGGTGGATGTTTCTTGCATTTCTGCTTTGGAGGTCTCTGTTGCTTGAACAGATTATTATTGAGAGCCTCCACAAATGTTTTATGTTTCTATGTGTGGATTTTGGTGGTGTAGATTTAGTGAGACTATGTGATGAGTGTGGTGTGGTGCAAGTGTTTACCTTCTCCTCTTGACTGTAATGTTCAGTCTTGGTTGGAGAGAGCTTTACCTCCAGTTTGGCTAGATAAGTGCATCTCTCACAGATTGTAGTGTTGGGTGGTAGGAGGACAGGGTTGTCTGTGTACATGAGGCAATTTCTACATTGCCCCAAGATGCCCAGATTCATCACATAGACAGTAGAGAACAGTGGGAGCTGACCCTTGGACATGCATGAATAAAAAAATATTTTCCTCTAGATAAGTGAGGAAAGTGAGTACAAGAGCTGTTTTTCTCTAAGCAAGTGAGGAAAGTAAGTACCAAAACTGTTTTCCTCTAGGTAATGAGGAAGGTTGAGTGCTGTAGTAATTAATAGCTTATTTAGTGCTTATAACAAGTTCTGAACAAGTGCTGACGTTAGGAAGGTTAGAAGAAGGTATCAGGGCTAAAGAGCAGCAAATTCAGCTAGAGGACATTGAGGCATACAGTATTTAACATAGTGCAAACAAGGACAGGAAATCAAAACTGGTTCCATTAAAAACAAGTTATACAGCAATTTCAGCTAGAGCAGAGAATGGCATACAGTATTTAACATAACTGTACAGGCAAGTACAGCAAATCAAGACTGGTTCTATTAACAGCACGTTAATCAGCAGTTTGTTTGTATTAGCACACTAGAACTGTTAATACCATTCCTAATACCGTCCTAGCGAGCAGTGAACTTGTTAAAAAGACCCAATGGGCTGCAGCTTAAAAGATAATAAGGGTCAAAATCATGGTTATAGGTATCCTTGAAGAGGCAGAACGGCACATTCAGTGGCTTTTAGTTTCAAACCCCAGCCCCTGATAAAAGTACAGTGGTTTTAAAAAATCAAATACCAAAAGTTATCCCAACACGGAGGTTACAAATGGTATAATAGTAGAATGGTACAAGGTTACTGACCTCACCGTCGTTTCACAAGGGATTATGCTGTGACTGTACACTGGGGACGAAGCAGCTGGGAGAGAACTTGGTAGAGCCTCTAAGTACCAGAGAGAGTAACAATAAGCATGGTATAGTAAAAACAATGTTATAGTCCTAGGGTGTTTGATGCACTGACATAAATGAGCTTGGCTGGCCTGTCAAACTGTTAAGTATTTAATGAAGAGTAGAGCAAAGGTCAAAGGTTCCCCATGTCAGCTAGTTGTTACCGTTCACCGGTTAAGATGGAGTGCTTAGGAATTGCTTGGGTCTGAGTATTTAAAATTCACACATGGACCCAGACAGAAATTTCCGAGTCAAAAACACAGTCTAGAGGTCCAATGTAAAATGGGACTTCAAATAGTGGTAATCACTAGCGGAGGCAAGCATAAAAGTGAGCCAGGCCTGCACATACATGAAAAGCACTCATGAAGCCAAATCCAGTGAGATAACAGATTCCCCAGTTGAAAATGTGCAGTCTTGAGTCCTGTCAGACCTATGCCAATAGAAACAGAAGTAGAGCAGCAAATTCAAGTTAGTTGCAATTCTAGCTAGGTAATCCTGCTTAGCATTGATGCATTCATGCGGCCAAACACATTCAGATATAACTAGCGCAGCTTCCCAAAGAGTGAATGTGCTGTTTAATGTCCTTTTGGACCAATGCCAATATAAAAATAAAGCAGAGCAGCAAGTTACAGTTTCATACAACTCTAAACAGGTCAGATTGCTAAATATTAATGCAGTCTATAGAGGGGATATAGCAAATAATCAAAAAAGCACATTCAGGGCAAAATAACAGCAAAGTATAATTACAATTTCAGTTTCCATTGTCGTCATGCATTACACTGCTGACTGCATTCTAAGAGGGGAACTAGGAAGAGAGAGAAGGCATGAACGCCAGAGGGGAAGTTTTAAAAGGCATTGTGGGGGGTAAAAAGTGAAAGTAAAATGAGAGGTAGGGAGGTACAGGAGACTACAGGGTGAAAAATGGCAAAAATACAGAGATGGAAAACAGGATTTGGGCCATGACTCTTCACTGTGCAAGAAAAACTATCACTGAAGCCCAAAGAGGTAAGTACAATGACTGTTAATAAGTATGACAGCAAGGGCAGAGGAGAGAAATTCAGAAGGTTTGTCATGCGGAAGATGAGCTACTGAATAGATAGGAGAATAGGTACGAGGAAGCCTGTGAAGTAAAGCAGTTACAGATATAGGTGGTCTAAGGTAGCAGTGAGATGTTAAGAAGAGCTGGGAAGAGGGGGAGAAGGAGAGAGTGGAGGCTGGAGCAAGCAGTAGAGGGAAAAATTAGTGCAGTCGGCAGAGGTCAGTAATGAACAGGACACTAGCCTTGTTATTAACTACAGAGTAACTTAGGGTGAACATACAAATTGGAGAAGTTAATGGTTGCTGGAAGGGTTGTTTCAGCTAGGTGAAATATATGTACCCTTCTTACCCCAGACAAGCACACCAACATAATCTCTGTCCACTAGTGACAAGTCACAAGCAATATCTGTCAGCATTTTACCACCATGTTTCAATCCTTATCAACCAGATTGCTATTCCCACATACAGCTCCCATTCTTCAGGATACGACAACAACTTACTCGACATCACTTTCCCCTGTCCCAACCTGTATAGTGCAAAAGTTCCTACTGAAACTCCAAGCTACTTCACTATCCACTGACAAAGTCTGACTATACTGGCAAAAAGTGAGCATTGATGTAACAGCTTACACCAAATAAATAATCATAAATACATCTCTTCAAAAGGACTGTATCCGTCTGTGGAAAACTTCAGTAGTAGTAGTACTGCCACTGCACACAGGAGGTCCTCTACAGGCCTCAGCCAATGCCATTCTATAAGAATACCTGCATCAGTCTTTAGGATTTTAGCAAAATATCTACATCAACAATATCTCGCAGATCTAAATGAACATAATCTGCTATTCACCTCACAGCACAGATTGCAGCCATCACATGAAAATGAAACAGCTTTCCTATTTTTTATTAAACACAACTGTGTCAAACTAGACAGGGATCATTACATTGGCACCATTTTTCTTAGAAATGTCCAAAGCTTTTAATATGGTTAAGCACAAGAGATTTCTCCAACATGTCCTTCAATTCAACATTTTGAACAATGTCATAAAATCATTCTCTGGGTACTTATCTGATAGAATTCATGGAGTCTGCTGGTCCTGTCAAGTTCATAGTACCCAGAGGCTCAGTCCTGGGCCAGCCCTTTTTATAAATATGGTTGGAAACACAGTATCAACCATCTGCTATCTAGTATTTATCATCCAACACACTGATAAACACTGCTGTGTTTTATAACTCTGAATGCTTTCTTGAAATAACATCAGGTCAAAAAGAATTCAGCTACATTGTAACATGAATTAAAAATTGCAGTTTGTGCTGCAATGCAAAAGTAAAGTTTTGTGTTTTTCTATCCCTATCCCAGCTGAGCAGGTAACACCTCAGACTTGACTATGCTTGATAATGATACTATTCTTCTTAAAACAGTCACCTATTTTAAGCACCTAGGCATGACAAGTGATTCATAAATAACAAACAAACAACTTATACAGACACTGCATATAACATCACTGCAAACAGGGTCATTCAGCTGACAGAATGAAGGCTGAACCAGTAAATCTGGTAACGTCTTAGACATACATACAGATGCACCACTCACCAGGCTGAACAAAGACAAAGTGATGGTTAGCTGCCTTTCAGGTGCTATGATCTGCAATGTCAATAGGGTTCTCAAATATGTCACCCTAAGTATACATATGACGTGATTGTTGCGGATGTGTCAGTGAATGACTTGAGGCAAACTTCCATGGATCATACAAAGGAGGCCATGTTAGTGGTCTCATAATGCGCATCTGAAATTAATGTGAAATTAGTACTGAGCAGTTGCCTACCATGTTGAAGAATGATGCCACAACACAGAAAAAAGATAACTGACTCCAATTACTCACTTAGTTTTCAGTGTCATTCTAAAGGGATCCTACATATCTATATATCTATATATCCATATAGCTATTTATCTGTAAATCTATCTATATATATTTATATATCAGCCTGGGAGAGGTTGATTGACCATCCCGGCTGCTTTGCACAAGATGACCTGCATCTTTCTCTCTTCATCCTCCTGTCTAGTGCCTTTTTAGGAAAGGTCAGTCTTCTCGAATTACCTACAATAGCTAATCAAAATCAAAATTATATCAAAATAGCACAGCTCAATGTTAGAAGCCTAAACAAGAAGTCACACTCCTTACAGGAGTTCTTAACTCTTGAAAATATAGTTATATGTATTCTGGTTTCAGAACAACTATAAGTGGGCCCAGTGCAACATTTCAGTTCCTACCTCTCTTTCAGACCCAATGCAGAAAATGACAGTGTTATTGGAGGGTGTGTCTCAGTGTTCTTAAGAAACGATTTCACCTCCAGACACTTAAGTCAGGACAATGACTTTGAACTTCTCCAAATCCTTTTCATGCTAAACAAAACTCTATACCAGATCATAGCCAACTACCATACCCCCCATTATACCTGCTGTTTGTGAGGCATATGTAAACAAACTGATATTCCTTTCAGATCAAGCCCTAACACTATTTATTCCCTTAGGCTGGGGGGTAGCTATTTATTCTGGCACCCAGGACCATTCTCCAATCTATTACCCCCACTATAAAGCTTTTCTCTCTTTAAACTGTAGTAAACTTCTACAGTTTATACACAGTGAGTACAAAAATACTTTAATTTTTAAAAAAAAAAATGATTCTTTCTTTTGTTTTACATTTTATCAAACTGTAGTTTGTTTCACACACTGAGCATTAAGTTAAGCACTTCAGTTCTGAACACAAATGCAATACTGTGATATGAATGTTGGTAATTACACTGCACTGAAGAGTTATCAGGATCCTGTGTCCATTAGAGAAATAGGTGCCAAACCAGGGATGAATTTCCTGTCCCCCATCTAAATGTCCAGGTTGCAGTTGAAGTGGGTTAGGGAGGAACTCTGCTTCACATGGATGGAGACCCTTTTCCAGAGATGAGGTAATCTCTGGGGTACATACCTGTCTCTCTAGCAGGTCCTATTTATATCGCAGGCAAGGTTTAAGTCTCTAAAACAGGCAACTCCGGTGCTGTTTGTTTTGTGGATATGCAGGAGGTCCATCAGAGTGAGTTCTGACAATGCACTGCATGTCAAACAAAGATCTTCCCTCAAAAGCCTGTAGGAAACAGAATATAGGAATAGAGCCTTGAGGTGGTTTGCATAGTACATTTTACTTAAGCCCTGTATTCTTTTAGCAAGGGACCTCTATGGATGTTCCAATTGTTGGATATGCCTTGTTAGATACATACCAAAGGGGGTATTGTACTCAATGATAGATCTGATGAATGCCAAAAACAGTGGAACAATGACTTCCTTGGACTTAGATGCCATATCTTTGTTTATAAGTTGCCCAACATGGAATGGTTTCCTCACTACTGTAGACACATAATGTTCAAAGGCTAGATTATTATATATGTGTCTCCCTATGTCCCTGACTACTGGGTCAACTCTAAGGGGTCAATATGATAGTTACCAGGGGTGGATGACTTCCCAAAGGATACTATTATGCATTTCTTGGTATTTAGTTTTAGTCCTTGGCTCTGACACCAGTTGTTTGTCTGTGTCAGCCCCTCCCGGAGAATGTTTGTGTCATTGTGGGATTCAATGACAGCTCCTAATTTGCAATCATCTGCAAATTTAGTTAGCCAGGGACCGCTGATATTGGCTTTGACTTCAAAGAAGTAAATTCCAAAAAGCAGCGGTCCAAGGACTGATCCCTGAGGGACTCCACTTGTGACTGGCTTCTTTTTAGAGGTGGACTCCCCAATTCTAACTTCCTGGGTCCTGTCTGTGAGACAGTTGACTATCCACCGGGTGACATATAAGTTTATACCTAACCTCCTGAGTTTATCAACAATGCCTGGGTGAAGCATTGTGTCAAATACATTGACCAGCTCAAGGTAGGCAGTGTGAACTATTGTGCCCTCATCCATTGCTTTGGTGACCTTCTCAAAGAAGTCCACTAGGTGGAGTAGGCAAGATCTGCCCTTGATGAAACCAAATTGGGTTGGTTCCAGTGTCTGGAGGTTAATATATCACTACTGATTTGCTCCATTATAATTCTTTCCATGGCTTTACATATAAGACTAGTGAGACTTATGGGTCTGTAGATGGCCCAACCTTGTGCAGAGTGATGACTGTTGCTGTTCTCCAGTCATGAGGCACAAAACCTGTTTGGAGGCTACAGTTAAACAATAATTCCAAAGACCATGATAGCTCATGTTTCATGCTATTTAGAAGGCATACTGGGATCTTGTCTAGGTCCATTGATGCAGTATTATTAGACTTAAAGAGAGCATTAAGGACTTGTTTCCTATTGATAGCAGGGGGACTTATATTTGATGGTATTTCCTGAGGGAAGGTTGAGGGGGAGAGAGGGGTAAAGCTGGAGCTGAATTTTTCAGCCAGTAGGTTTGTTATATCTTCTGGCTCAGTATAGGTGTCTCCATTTGCAATGAGCTCTGCACACAATTGTGTATTACCTTTGAGGTTGCAGACATAGCTAAAGAAGGCTTTGTGGTTGTCCTTGGCCTGGGAGGCTAAATTCACCTCAAAATTGACTTTGCTAGATGTTATTTGTCCTCTGAGATGTTTGTTTAGTTTGATGAGAGTACTTTTATCCTGCTGGGTGCTGCACCTCTTAATTTTTACCATGATTTTCTTCCTTCTGTTATATGGCCTACTGGTGTTGTGATTCCACCATGGTGGCTTGATTTTCATCTTCCTGGTGAGTACAGCTGCCTGTATGCAGTTATTAGAGATGAACTCAAAAAGGTCAGCAAGGAACTCAGAAACAAAAAAGGTCAGCAAGGAACTCAGAAACAAAATCAAATCTTTCAAAAGTAAGTAGAAATTGGCAAATGCTATCTCCACTAAGGACAATAAAGACTTCTACAGTTTTGCCAGAAAACTTAGAAGTAATGCCAGCAATGCTTAGAGCCAATACATAAAAATACTTACCCATTCTCTAGGGAAACAGCAAGCATGTTACTGGACAGATTTGACTCCAAATTTACTCCATTATCTCCCTCTAACTTTCTCTAACTTATTAGTTCCCCAGCAGCACCCCCTCTGATTGCCTCTGAGCATGTCTTAAATACTCTTTCCAGGGCCAAAAAGTCTTGGTCTGTGGGTCCTGATAATGTGCCTGGCTGCTTTCTTGTTAGCAACAGACACTATGTGGTAGACTTGGTACTAAGCATATTCAGTGTCTCAGCCTCTCCTCTGGATTTAGGCCTGAAAAATGGAGAACTATGTCAGTCATCTCAATCCACAAGTTGCATCCACAACTCACCAAGGAAAGCATAGGCCTATAAGCCTCATCAGCCTCATCCATAAAGCATATCCATAAAGCAATGAAACACATCATTATGAAAATCATCAACAATGATGTAGGCAGTCTTCAAGCCTTGAATCCAAGCCATTTCAGCTTTGTTAAAGGCAGATCCTTTCTCCTGAACCTTGTAGGGTTCTCTGAACATGTCATGGATGCACTGGATATGGGCAAATTGGTTCACACTGCCTACCTCCAACTGGTCAAAGCCTCTGACACCTTTTCACAATCTAGCATTATTGACAAGCTAATCAAGATAAATATATATCAATATGTTACCCTCTAGCTAGCAAAGTGTCTGAAAATAGTTACCAGTGGTGTTTCCCAGAGATCAGTCATATAACTACTTCTGTTTGGTGTTTAGTTCTCTGATGTCAAGACTGAAACCAAGAGCCTGTGGATGACCAAGTTTGCAGATGACTGCAAACATGGAGCTGTCATTAACTCCTCATTTGATTTCAGAATTATTCATGAATTACTTAAATGCACCAATAAGTGGTACCGCAACCATGTCCTAAAACTAAATACCAAGAAATGCAGCATTGTGTACTTACCACATAGGTGACACCCATTTGAAAGTTGACTCAGCCATTGGGGACCAGGGCACTTTCATTTACAATGAACTATCCTTTGATCACCATGTATCTATTATTGTTAGGAAATCCTTTTACCTTGCCAAATGAATCACCAGGAGTATTTCTTCCAGACCTAAGGATGATATCATTCCTCTCAGCCCATAACAAAGTATAATAGCCCCTTAGTATGTACCTGCATAAGCATATGACCCAGTTTGGGAGACCACATTCTTCCCTCATAAAACCACCTTACATTTCTATCTCTCTTTTCTGCTTGCTACAGACTCCTGATATGGGATCCTTTGTCTGGCCTACAGAGCCTCAAAAGATCCAGTCCTATGTGACCTCCTGTGCATCTGCAAAACTAATAACACCCACTCAAGAGATCTTAACTTTCACTGAAACGTAAATAGGACTTGTTTCCAAGATAGATATATATATCACAGAGAATCCCATAGGTTTCCTTAGATGTAAAGCAAAGTAGCTCTCTGACCCTCTTTAAGCACCGCCCCCAGCACCACCTTAGTAATGGGTCCTAACCCTAGCACTGTCCCCTCCCCCAACCCTAACTCTACACCTTAATGTATCATTAAAAGCTTCCTATAACACTACCACTACACAAGACAGACTTAGACAGGCAAACATTCATAAACAAACACTAACAACACTACATCTATCCCCTAACCTAACCGTTACCCTTACCCTAAAATACAAATACACAACCTCACACACAAACACACAACAACCTTTCTTCTCTCATCCCTGACTGTAACCCTAACTCACATATGCACACACACACACACACACACACACACACACACACACACACACACACACACACACACACACACACACACTCTCTCTCTCTCTCTCTCTCTTTCACTCCCTCAACCCCGATTACCTGTATTGATACTATCAACATATCCACCATTCGGCAATCCATACTGTCAGCATTAAATCACACCCTTGCATCAGTCAAACAATCATACATTTGGTCAAATGCAGGGGAACCACTGCTGCATATAATAGTAAATGAAATGGAGAGAATCAATTATGGTCTTACATATATGGACCATGTATTGCAGTTGTGATGCTATAGTATGGAAAATATATATGAAATGGAACTGATCCCACAGGCATCTGCATAATGTGAGAACAAAGAGGCATAACATCATGATCCACTTGTCCACCTACTAGGTGGAGTAATGCAGAAACACACTTATAACACTGCACAGTCATACTGCCACCTTTAACTGTGCCAGTAAAGACAAATGTGGCATTGGTGTATGAAGGTTAAATGTTCTTTTTCAATGCCTACTATTGTTACTATTTAAAGCCAGTCATTTTTGTTACAGCATATATACTCATCCCAGCAATCTCTTAGGTGTTCCATTCTGCTCTATACATCTGCCTATTCCTTCTGATCTCTTCAAGGTTCAGAGACATAGAAAGGGCATAATGTAGAGCTGTGTGTATGGCATGCAGGAGCAGGTTATTTGTGTACATAAAGTAAGTTTTATATACAGTATGGAGGTCTTGATTGCTCCTTAATTTCATCCTGGCATTGGCAAACAGGACAGAATTGTTGCGCCTAATGTCACTATAATGCTGATGGCACTGTTACCTATTACAGGGATGACAGTCGTATAAGCATGAGCCTTGCCCAAACTATTCTGGGACTCAGTCTTATACTGGAGTGTGGTATATCCCTCCAAATCGTGGACTCTTCCTCCTCGCACCTTCTCTATTCCCTAAAAGGAGCAGACCCTCTCTCCTTCTCCAGATATGATGTCTTCCCTTGAAGAATATCAGGGAAAAATGGCAGATAACTGACACCTAAAACAGGTTTTGCATGTCCCATCTGCTATGCAATGATGGCCATTGACATGCATATCATTTCACAACAGATGAATATCAGAATCAGAAAATATAGGTAATGCGTTATTATGGTTCTGTGGCACTTTAAAGTATGAAGCATGACATTCCTCCATCCCTCTGTATCCTGCTGAGAATATATGCTTTATAGTGAATATATCTACAGATGGTTAAATATGGTCTGACACTTCCCTCACCCTTAAAATCTTAGGCTTTTTGTGGTTATACACGCCTGCTCACAGCAACTCAGGCATGTGTGCACCATTGTTTTGAAATTTGCATGATGTTTACCAGGTGTGCTTGACATGCAAATTGAGAGATTCAGGAAAAAATAATGAGCTTAACTAATATTAGCATGATCATAACACCAAGAGGAGTGCATCTACACAATATAAACCTGACCAAAAGCTCAGATTTTCATCGTGGGAACACTGATAAAGAAGCTTGATTCCTGCTAAGAGTGCTCATTGAAATCTTTCATTCTGAGATATTTGTTTAAATATATCTATATATATCTATATCTATATCTATATATATCTATATCTATATATATATATATATATATATATATATATATATATATATATATATATATATATATACTTAGTTTGTATGAATTTTCAGTACTTTGAAACCCACTTGGTCGAGCCCAGTTGTTCGAAGTACCAAAACTTCGAAAACGAAGTACAAAGATCACAATACAGCACAGAATGGGAATATTCCCTTTTCCTCACTTTAGTGCGATCTCAGAGTTGGTATATTTAAGTAGGGGGGGTGTGGGGGGTACTGCTCCCCACATGTGGGGGCACAGGTGGGCTTCCCCCTTGCAAAACATGTTTTCTGTGTGTTTTTTTTTTTTTTTTTTAGTCAGCCGATCCGACGACTAGGCTTCAGCAAAAGTCCACTTTCGTTGAAATGTACTTCCGCTGAAGTGTGCATCTACTTTGTTTATTCGATGTAATGTATTTTTGAACTAAATAGATCCATATATATATATATATATATATATATATATATATATATATATATATATATATATATATATGTATATATATAGTAAGTGATACTTTTTCCATATCTCTTCCTTTGTACAATGATTGCTGTCTACCTGATGCCCATAAGGGATGTTGAGTTGTCAGTGTAGCCAATGTAACTCCTGATATAGGTAGCTCTCATGGGAAGGGGCATGCCAAAAAGCTGAACCTTCTGTCAGTCATACGTTTGACTTGTCCTGTAGGCCATATCACAGTTCTGTACCACCTGCTGAGGTTATCTCACAGATGCACACACACACAGACACACAGACACACACACACACACACACACACACACACACACACACACACACACACACACACACGCACAGCACCACCACTGCCCCCAGCACATCACACTTATCCCCCGACATTGGCCATTTGGACATTCACCCCCTTCCACTCATACTGGTTCTGACACTTCCTTTCTTTTTATTCACCTCAGTACTCATAACTGCACCCTTCCCTGTGATAGGCATTCACCACTGTACTTCCTTGTCCACCTGTGCAAAAGATGATAACTGTGCCTTGCCTTTTGTGTAATATTTTGGTTGCATGTGTCTGATGCACTGTACACTCAGCCAATGCATGGGTAAGTACAGCCTGGCAATTTTGTAGGTAACATTTATGTATTACTGCTTAGCTCTTCTATATTTATGTTGTAAATGTATGTGCAATCCACTACCTCATTGCTAGTGCCATGGCATACTATGCCTGCCTCTGTCTGCCATAATAATCCCTTACCACTGGCTTCTCTCTAACTAATCATGTGACTCAGATTCCATGGTCTGTTGTGCTGGGAACTACTAGACTTGCAAAATCACTCCATGTTATAACAGCTTCCAAGGTATAATATTGTGTGATATTGAACACACAGTCAGTATTTTGGTACACATGGGTCATACTACATGGTACCACCAGATAAATCTAAACAGTAAAACTGTGCCTTTAACAGCCCAAGCACACACTCTAAAATATGATGTTTCTAGTTTGTAATAGTGCATGGTTGCATCCCTGGTCCATTTGATTGTGAGGATTTCTGTGAGGATTTCTGATGGGTGTCATGCGCCAAGGTTCCAACGGCATCTCTGATGTCAACAAGATGTCTTTGTGAGAAGTCACCCCTTGCAAACAGTTGGTATAGGCCACATGTAGAAGTTGTTAAATCTATCCAGGTGGCCATCGCACACATTGTTGATGATATCCTGTGCTACGCAAACCACCTGGCAGTTGATGGAATGATACCCTTTAAAGTTCATGTACTTCCATCCCTGTTCACCAAGTGGGGTCTTAATTTCAATGTGGGTACTGTCTGTGCTCCCCAGTATCTCAGGGAAGCAGACTCTACAACAGAAATTCCACATACATTTGACTCTCTACTTTGGGGAATGTGAGAACCACATATGGATGTTTTGTGGAAGCAATATTCAATGAATATCTATTCAACCAACCATGTGACTAACAGATATCACCATAACAACATAAACAGCAATTCACTGAGGGAATACTTGGTGAATACTTAAATCTGATGGGCAGAATGAAGAAAATGCTTTCTAAGTGTTACAATGTTACTTTCCTCCAATCCTGAAATGCAAGACAGGCACTTAACTCTATGTCTAAGTATTACAAAACTCCCACTGTAATAAAGTACAGATTCCTTATCAGATATGCTGTACACTGCAAAGCATGCTGTGCTGTAGACACTGACAGCAATATTTAGAGTGGACCTCAGACAGCATCTTGTTATTAGTTTATTTATTTTAATATGTTACACCTTGGTCAGGCAGCAGTTGTATCCCCAAACCCTTGTGTTCCACACAGTATATTGAAAGCTGGGGTTCCAATAAGAAACTGTAACACCTTGTCAGGCACAAGGGCAGTTCCCCTCGCATCAGCAGTAAAATATGTTTGTTAACTTTGTTATTCATTTAAATAGTTAACTGTTTCTGTGGACATTCTAAAGCACAGGGTAATGATAGGTACTCAAACTGAAAGTACTTGCTCTAAATCAAAAAAGAAACAAAAATCCCTTTTTTCCAGTGACAAAGGAAGTAGTTTATTCTCATCTCTTATGTCCCATGGACCCTTTCTGGTGTAGATCAAACAATGTGTTAGTTAACTAAGATGACCCTGAAACAATGATGAAAAAACAATTCATCTCCATCTGTCTTCATTATAAGATTTTTGGCAGCCAAATGATATGATACCATAACTGCAATATCTTAATATTTCAAAAATATATCTGTTATGTGCTTACATTTCTAGCCAGCAGATAAGCAATCATTAACCATTAACCTTAAAATAATTCATTGAATGCATCTTATAACATGAAATACTGTAGTCAGCACAATTCCAGCTTTTTAAACCTACATCTATGTAGACAGATTGCCAGAAAGTTGCTTGAAAGGTTTTTATATTAATTGTGTGTAAATTGCTCACATACAAAACAATATAGAAGAAGAAGTCTAGAAGGATGAAAGCGATCTTTGTTAACAAGAGGCAATGTCAACAGAATATGAATTTTACAATGGATTTTTTGCATGCAAAGTTTATATGTATATATATATATATTTAGGTTGCCATATGGTCTAAGGTTTATATATATTTCTAGCCATGGAATATATTGTCTTGGATAAAATCACAGACTTAATAATCTGGTTAAATAAGAGGTACCACATCATTATTAATTGTATTTAAAGTACATAAGGGTTATATTATTATGACAGCTATTAAGTAGGGCAGGACCAGCTCGACTGTCACTGACTGACACTGATGGGGGAAGGGATGTGAATTTAACATGTATACCAATATATATATATATATATATATATATATACATATATATATATAATTAGAAAGCTTGTGAGGAAACTATTACTCTGTTATTTTTGTTTTACTTGGATCACTTGTCTGTGTACTTAGCATATCTGCGGTGGTGCAGCGGTAGCATTGTTGCATCACAACAAAAGGTTCTACCGTTCGATTCTCGGCTGGAGTGCGGGGAGTGCCTTCTGTGTGGAGTCTGCATGTCCTCCCCATGGTTGGGTGGACGTTCAAAAGACATGGTAAATGGGTGTGCCTTCGTTGAAGGTTGAACGTCAAGCTGGCACCTCGGCGTTCATGAAAATCTACTGCCAATCATTAGCAGACCGGAGTTCTGCTGTGGCAACCCCTAAACGGGAAAAGCCGAAAGACAACAACAACTTGTCTGTGTACTTAATTAAGGATTTTTGACTGGAAACAGACTGCCTACCCTGCTTGGGTTACTTTTGAATACTGTATAATATTTCAAATTATATATTTTTTATTACTTTTTTTTTACTTAGGATGAGTTTAAGTTCGCTACTTCTACTACCATTATCTGATCTGACTAATATACAATGATTAACTAGATATATATAGATTGAAAACCTTCCACACAGAGAAGTTTCTTACGCTGTTTTGTTTTTGGACTCACTATACTTGTTTAGCGGGTGGTTTGAGACTTTGGGGATACCACAGAAATTACCTGTAAATTGTTCACATACTGACATATTTGTGTAACTGTCTCAGACAAATGGAAAACACTGCAAAAAAAAGGGGGTGCTATCTATTAAATACATTTTGTGGCTTATCTAACAAAAAGCATTATTTCTTTGTTACATAACACCGAGACAATCTTATATGTAGAAACACAGAAATATACCAAACAAGAGATTGTAAGTCTATAAGATGCCGAGCCAAATACACCTTTAAGCAGACAAACGTATAAGTTCTTGTCACCCTTTTTACTCACTTAATAGTGCTCACCTCCTAAATCGAGTAGGACTGTATATGATAATCATGGTATAAATTTGTGTCTATCCATTCTGTTATCAAGAATAGCCTTAAAGGTAGTCAAAGTAATACTTTGTTTGAACTTATGGACTTATTTCATAGGCTATGAATATGTTGTGCTTGGAATCTATCTCTCCAGCATGTCTTACTTATTAATGTAGATTTGAGTACTTATTGCGGGTCTTGGCCTATATCATTTCATCAAAATGACTACCCATTAAACATCTATTTGTCAAACATAATCCACTGAACACTAATTCTGTTGAATGTTCATTTAAACAAATTTCTTCCCAGGGGAAAAAAAAGACAGTTGGCCAACCTAGTGACTATCAGAAAACACACATTATTTAAAACTCATATACCCTAATCTGGGGGGCTGTGCTCCCTCACCCCCCCAACTAAATATGCCAACTCTGAGATTGCACTACAGTGGCAAAGGGGCATATTCCCAATGATGGTCAACAGTTTTTTCCTCTGTGAAGAAATTCTCTTAAATGAACATTCAACGGAATTAGCCTTTGGTTAAGTACGAGTAGGTGTTCGATGGGTAGTCACTTTGATGAAATGATATAGACCCTGTGGGTCTTTGTAGAGCTACTGGTTTTCTGAAGAAGTAGGTGATCAAAGAAAACTAGCCCCAGGATTCAATAAAATCCATGTAGGCTCAGTGTAGAGCCTACATGGATTGTATCCATGTACATGGCCACAGTTCCCCCTCAGTAGCATGCCATGCATATTAGTCATGGCATGCTGCCAAGGGAGAGTATAATAACAGGGATATAGAATCCATGCAGTCAGAAGTGTAGAAGCTGATCAGATGTTATGTGCATGGTGAGGCTCCCTGATATGTTCCCTGGTACTGTTGAAATGTGCTGTGAATTAATTGTTTGTGTTTACATTTCTAATTTTTTTTTCTTTTTTTTTTAAATTAATGTCCATTTGTGTGGTGTGGGACAGAGCATAGCAATACCAAGCTGTGCTGACATATAGACAGCTGACACCTACTAGACATGTAAAAATAGAAACCAGATGTAATTAATTAGCATACCTTTATTCTTTTTAGCTTTTTTTATTTTAATGTTCATTTGCGCAGGGCAGAGTGCAACAATAGCAAACTGTGCTTACATACAGATAGCTGACACATGCCAGACATCTAGAAATAATAACTGGATGTAATTAATTATTTATTTCTGCTGATGTTTAAGTCTGTATAAGCTTGTTTGCATGGCACTATGAAAAGCTTAGTATTATATGTGAAGGTATATTAGTTTATAAACTGTCCCTGTAGCTAAATGGGTACAGTGATGGTCTAAAGCTTAGTAGGGCCTGGGTTTGAGTCCCTAGAACACATACCATTTGTTTAATGCAAAGTAAAATTTCTTTTAATTTAAAAACAAAACTTGTACATTTGGGAGAGCTGTGTGGTGCTAAGCACTACTTAAATGTGATTAATGGCTACTATTGTTTGTGTAGTGTTAAGCTTTGATAAAACCATGGTTGTGAGAGTTTTTGTGATGCTCAGTTCCACTTAGCTGGTTTGTGCAATGCTAAGCAACATGGCACTATTTTGTTTTACTATCATAATTTCGAATCCAACTCCGTCGACCGCACTATGTTCATAACACGGAAAGTCAAACACGGCAATGTCGAACTTCAAAAGTAAGCCTAGGAATGGGTTTTAACATGGGCCAAGATAGGGGTGAGGTTTGTAGTTTGGCAATAGCAGTGAACACCTATCTCAACCCTTATTAAAACCATTCCTAGGCTTGCATTTGAAGTTTGATATTGCCATGTTCGACTTTTCATGTTCAAACATAGTGCGGTCGATGGAGTTGGTTCGAAATTATGATAGTAAACCACTTTTCTGAATGTTGCTGAATGACATGTAAGGGCAGAAAGACATATTAAATGTATTAAGGGCAATAGGCAGGAATTCTGCAGCATTCATTGGAGTCTATCTAACTGTCAGTATGCCAGGCATTGTTGGACATGGTGCATGCTTTTGGGCACAGAGATGGGGTGTGCAGGAGTCCAGGGTTTTTTTTTTTGGGCTCCTGATACACAGTTATGAACCTAGGCTGCTGCAGGGTGGTTACCAGGGCTCAGAATGTAAGGCTGAGGCCTGGGATCAGTCGGCCAGGGAACTTACCAGTGCTACTGGTATCCCCCACACTGATGAGCAGTGTTGTCACCACTACAAAGACCTGAAGGGTAGAAAGAGGGGAACTTTGGACACCTGGATCCAAGAGGCCAGGGCTGGGCATGCTCCAGACAAGTAAGTATTTCTTCCACTATTTTACTAAAATCCAAGCTGAATGTGAGCAAAACTGGTATGCATATTTGTGTGTTTCTCTCCTAATAGCTGCAGCTGAGAGGACTTGCAATATTCAGTCCCGTACCAGGCGCCTGGTCAGGTTGCATCATGAGTGTGGTAAGTATTGATATATTATGTTAACTGTAGTGCAATAAACAATAAAGAATAAAAAATATACTGCAATAAAGAATAAACAATAAAAACTGTAGTGCAATAAATGGGCAATTAGAACTGTATGGCAATAAATGAACACTAACAACTGTATTGCAATAAACAATAAACAATACAAACAACAATAAGCAAAAATGTGTAAAGCAAGATTGTGGTGTCATCACATAATTGCAATAGAGTTGTATGTATTGCATGTCTATGGTAAGGTTGCTGCAGTCAAGTGCAAAGCTGTAATAGCCATAGAATGCAAAAGTAATTGCCTGAAAATGTATTGCTCAACTCAAAGTATGGCTCAAGGCTATCTCCAGGCCAATTTCAGTCATATAATGCTCTGTTTTCCTTCCACTCCAGGAACAAAAGTTGTATGGATGAGGTAGCCCACATTATGAGCAGATATTGTGTGTAGGCTTTACAGATAATTATCAACTATATCAATAAAGTGTTAAGAGCATTATGGTTTCCTAAATAAATCTGCCTTAATATTTTAAGTAGGGTTGTATTCATCGCGTGTCTGTTCTACTGTCACTGCAGTCAATTCTAACACTGTAATAGCTGTAGAATTGAAAAGTAATGGCCTGAAAAATGAATTGCTCAACTTGTAGTATGGTTCAAGGGCCTCTTCAGGCCAATTTCAGTCACATAATGCTCTCTTTTCCTTCCACTCCAGGAACAAAAGTTATATGGGTGAGGTAGTCCACATTATGAGCAGATATTATGAGTAGACTTCAAAGACAATTATCACCAATATCAATAAAGTCTTAAGCAGCATTGTGGTTTCCTAAATAAGTCTGCCTTAATATTTGCAGTGGGGCTGTATTCATTGTGTGTCTGTTCTAAGTTGCTGCAGTCAATTGTTACATTATTTACAGACGTCCTCTGCATTCACAGCTATTGGGTTCTACAGGTCTGTATCATGAGATCAAATAATAAAAATGTCGACTTACCTTTCATCGACACCAAAATCTCAAAGCTGCATTTCATCAAAACTACAAATCACCGATTTCTTTCCAAGGGAAAGAAATCGATAGGCCAACAATGAACACCACATAAAAATAAACACTGTGCCCCCCCCCCTACACCTCTAAAAAAATATTCTAACTCTGAGATCACACTAGTCAGGGAAAAGGCAGATGTAACAGAATGGCCAACCAATTTCTTTCCCTTAGAAAAAAGTCGGTGATTTGGCCACTCAATGAAGTGCAGCTTCGACATTTCCGTGGCAAGGAAAGGTAAGTCAACAATTTTATTATTCAATCTCATGATGTAGACCCGGGTTCTACTCTCATGTTTGCCAAATAAGGCATGACAGCTGTGAAGCTTACTTAATGTACACAAACATACCCCTCAACTGTCATGATTTTTCATAATTTAATTAGAACTGCCTAATCTGTCTGCTCCACAATTACCAAATAAATGATTACCTGGAATGCAATGTATTTCCAAATCAATTTACAGAACACCTTGGTACTTATGTAAGCCTACATTATGTGAAAATGTTTTGCGTTTGCTAGTGCTTGGCCCATACTGTCCCATGCTAACAGCTTGACAGGCATGTACATGCTATATCAGCTATAGCAGAATTGTAGTCACTGTACTCACAACTGACACTGCACACCTGTAGAAGTATGTATTACCAGAGTTGTCAGGGATATCATCTGCAATGTTACTAATGGTATACTTTTCTCTCTCTCCCCACCCTTATCTTCTTTAATTTATTATTGTTATTTATTATTATGATTCAATATTAACATATTTTGTTAAACTAACTGCTTTGTTGGCCTTATGGTTTAATTCATACTGGCTTACTGTTAACATACTTACTATTATGTTAATTAATGTTGTGTTACACCTAATATGCCTTAATATGTATTTGGATTAATAAATATTATGTTCCATTCTGTTAATACTAACATTGGTTTGGTTATTACTAACCTTAACTTATTATTATAACTACTTTACTACAGTGTGTCAAGGTCAGACAATTCCTCGTGATCTGCCTTCCCTGCCTCCACTGGCCATGGAACCAGGTCCCAACACATCTGGAACCCAGCCTGGTGGTGCCTCTTCTGCTGCCCCTGCACTATCTGTGGTGTTGGATAGTACTGCCCCATGGGACAGGGATGGGTCCCCCTTTGGGACCGATGATGGAGGGGGAGTTGTCACCCATGACGAACTGCCAGGGTTGGCACACAGGATTGTCATCTGTGGGTTTGGATGATGCCTGCTTGGACAGTGGGGCAGGCTCATACCAGAGCCCAGCCTCCACCACTGCCACACATGGGGTACTGACGGAGCAGTGCCGATAGTCCCATGGGTGTGGACGTGAGTCATGCTACTACCTTGTGGAGGCACATTGGACTGAGATTCTGCTACACCCTCCCACCCAAGGTGTTCACCCCTCTTGTGTCACACACCACCCCGTCTGCTGTCTTGTCTGTCTGAAAAAGCTTCCTCCCCTACCCAGCTTACCTCTCCCAAATGTACCTATATCCCTTCCTCAACATTCTACTCTCAGCTAAAAAAAAAAATGGCAAAATATATCGTCACATACATTCCATGGATACACATAATTTGGTCCAATTGGCTTAACAATGCAATAATGTTATCCTCACCCCTCTCTCTCGGGGCAAGAGTCCAAAGTCATCTACTAATTCTGTCAAGTGTACAGTTGTTGCTGTACAAGAAATGGATCACTATGGTTCTTCCCTACACCCTTCCTGCACATACCTAACTACCTTTCCCTATGTTTTTCCCCCTGCTTGCACCCCATTTCACCAATGTAATATCTCCCCATTTTTCTTTTCTTTATACACTTTTTGCATGACGCTGCTCAACATGCTGCATCACACAGCTTTACTAAGGTCAGCTAAATGGAACTATGTTGATATATGTTTTTTTAAATCATAATAAACTTGCAAAATAAACACCTGTCCCCTGTTTCAAACTCATGACCATTACACCTACAGGCCACTGCATTAACCTGCCATGAGACACAGCTGATAACTAAAATAGGTGGTTTAAGCAAAACATAGTCATTGCAAATTCCAGTCATTAAGCATGTTTCAGCAGATCTGCACATTGCGCTCTGCATCGTGCAAAACTTGATTAAAGAGTAATGGAAAAAATGGGAGTGTACCTTGGTGTACCTTGGTGTCTGGTGCAAAAGTACATCACTAGAAAGCCAAATATGGAACAATGGATATAAGTAAGGTCTCTAATGGCAGGTTAATGTACCCTTTTATCAGCAACATTTAGAAATACACCTGCTAAGGCATTAATGGCACAATACATGTTCAACTGGGACTCTGGTGCAGAAATACATCCATATAAAGCCATGCACATGATGATGGATATATAAAGAAGTATGTCACAGCCTGTATGTGTGCACCTATAACTTGTAAATACTCCTGCTGTAACAGTGACTCAGTAGCTCAGTCTGTTAAATGTCATGCAAACAGTACATTTTGCCACACACAGTCATGGGTTCAAATCCGGTTAAATTACATTATTGTGAAGCCAGCAATTAATGACTAAGTCATGTACTCTTTATCCACACAATATATTTTAAATGAAATGTCTGCTTTTCACTGATGGAAGTCACAGGCCTGCAGATAGGAACACAATTCATATACCCCTGTAGCAAAACTATAAGTGCATAAAGTGTAACTTCATGCATTAATATGCATTCACAGAAGATTTCAACTCAGGTAATGCAAATGAGGCCCACTAATAGAATGCACCACACTATCCTTTCAAACTCACAGTGCAGATTAGCACAGCTGCACAACTAACATACACATTTGAAGTCCCTGCTTGCAACAAGTACTGCCATCATACATGTTCCAAATGAGTACCAGACTGTAACACATGGCTTGGCAGTTGCCCAAACGGCAGACATTATGTTATATTTATCCTTTATGTTGCTCCATGTTGCCTAGTACTCTGATAGTGATAGTGTTGCCTAACATACTTTCCTTAAACACATGCTTTCATTGGAGTGGAATGGATACCCTCACTCCGGCTCTGCCTCTACAGCAAGGCTGACACAGCTCCCACAGTTACTCCTAGAGCCTTTTGTCCTCCAAAGAGTTCACATTCTCTGCCTATGCCTATTACCTGCAGCAGCAGCTTTAGCCTGTAGCACACACATCTCTATGTAAAAGTAGCTGCTACAGACCTACCCTCTGCAATGACATAGACTCTTCTCCCCAGTAAGGTCCAGGACAGCATATCAGAAAGAGCTTATAATCTACATGAAGGCTTCATATCTTGTACAGTAGCTTCATGTCATTGGCTGACGATGCTGCAAAATAGCTATGTTGGCTGCAATTAACATTTCAGAATAAAATATTAGTTAAGAGGCAATCACCTGCTCAAACTTAAATATCACCACATATCAACAGAGGAGTATTTCACTCCATCAGGTATGTAACCTTTCTGTTTACAACAGGATGCAGATGTGTGAACATACTTATGGGGAATATGGACTACAGCATTAAGCCTTTCTCAGAACTGTGATAATGACATGTTATTGATATCCAGATTTGTTACTCCTACAGAGGATGTGCAATATATCATGGGTGGAATGTTTATTGCCAATGTGACACACTCGTCTCATGGGGCTGTCCCTTTATAGTGGTTGTAATAATGCACTGCTATTTGTTTTGCACAGTTGTTTTGACATATTATTGGGGGTGGGTTGCCCCTAGGCAACACACTACAATAGACTCCAGTGTTGGGTGTAGGATCATACAGCAGTATCTGTCATGATACACATGTAAATAACTATCATTAGTATCTTACTTGTATCCACATGCTTATAATGTTTGCACACTATAGAATATGACATGTGTGATCAAGCAGTGGATACGGCCAGCCATTTTGTTCTTGCTGTATCTCTACATAGTGTACTTCCATGTATGTGATCCTGATACGTGTTTCCATTTTGCTGTTTTTTAGGAAACATTTATCCAAGATGCCGTGCACCTTTCATGGATGCAGAGAATTATATAATACTGGAAGGCTTTCATCAACACCATGAACTCCTGTTGTCCAGGGGGAGGCAAAACAGGGAACAGCAGGCAGCACTGTGGGCTGATCATGTCCATGATGTGAATGCCACAGGTCATCAGATAAGGACATATGAGCAGGTTCAACACCATGCAATGGACATGTTCAATGCTGCATGCAGAAGAGCAACAGATGTAGCCAGGGATCATGGTGTCACCAGTGGAGGGCCTGCAGTGAACAACCACTCTCAGCCACTGAGGAATTCCTGGTGAACCTAGGCACACATGTCAGTTCTCAGGCATCCATCACACCATACATCGTGGATGTGGGTGTCACAGTTTCCATGGCATAGGAGCATGCAGGTAAGCTTAGATTGATCAGCATTGCATTCAGTGTGTCAGGGTAGTCCATATTTTTACATGAGTGTCAGGTCTTTGTTCTTTGGGGGGGGTTAACTCCAGTTTGACTTTCATGCTCAGATTTCAACCGATATAACAATTAACACAGTAGCTACTATAAATGTGAGATATTTGGACATATTACCTTGTTGTGGTGAAACATGCAGTGCTACTGACATTACCTCTCCCTCAAATTTTTACAGGTCCATCAAGTATCAGAAAAGACCGTGGTCCTTCTCCTGGTAAGCACTACACAGTTTTGTTATAGATGTAGGTTTACAGCAATGTAATCCCTAAAGTTTCATCCCAGGTCTGCTGCCTGGATTGCTGTACTGTTGGCATGATTGCCAACTGCACAGATATTGTCTGACTGCACACATTAGACTCATACCTATGCTTTATAGGTGTGACCACACTGATAGATGTGACAGTATTGTCAGGACATTACAGATTGCCATATGTGTCAACTATGCAGAGTATTCACAAATGTCAACAGGGTATCTCATTGTTGCTAATGAGATTGCTGTGTAAAGAGCTTTTATTTACAAGTAACTACAGTTGTTAGTGAGAAAGTAATCTCCTCTTCAACAGGTCTGTAATAGTGACAACAGTGTATACAGCTTTACATATATTTCAACATAGTACTGCAGAGCATAATAATGCAGGTATTAATGTAGTGCTTTTCCCTTTCTTATCACAGGTGACTGTGGGGTGTTGGTGTCTGTCCCCTACACAACCTGATGTCAGTCTGCCCCCTACACAACCTGATGTCAGTTTCTCTTCAGACTGTGATGATGGTGGTGGCCAGCATGAAGCACAGATGGGCATATCAATGACTAAATCTGTCCCAGAGGTTGACATCCCTCTTCTTACCTCATTGTCACCACACACACAGTCAGTATGCCCACACATACCCAGTCCCCTGAGGCCAGAGATATTGGACAGTCAGAGGGTGTGACATTGAACAGGAAAGTGTGGCAACTAAGGCTCCAGTAAGTGTTAGACACTGGCCATAGCCAGAGAGCTGGTGAGGTTCCACTCAGGCAGACTGATAGAATGCTTGTAGGAGGCCTGCTGTCCGTCCACCACCTGTTTCAGGAGTCAAATCATGGGTCAATCATTGCATGTTTAAGGCCATCATGGAGGCACAGGCACATTCTGAAAGGACATATGCTTAGGGTTATGGATGCAGCACAGTCTGACATCTATGACTGCCTCCACCACAATGCTGACACCCTGGATCAGTTCACTGATGCAGTGGAAAGAAGGTGGGCTGAGACAGATCACACACTGTCTGTTTTGGAATGCATAGTTTCTGTGCTGGAACATTTGGTTGGAGTTGAGCGTCAGACTCATGGATGTGGGTCAGCAACTCCATCTGCTGAGAATCCATATGAGAGTGCACAATCATGCTCCCATAGTGACAGTACATCCAGCACTACAGAGGGGAGTGTGCTGCCCACACCAAGACATGGCAGGCCATGTGCTCATGGTCCTGGGTGTTCCCATGGAAGACATGGTCCCAGCAGACAGCAGTCACCGTCAGGTACTAGCACTGCTTCTGACCTTGAGCATGGCGGTGCCAGTGCAACTCCTGGTAGAGACAGTTTCCGTGTTAAGGCCCAGAGACAGCGAACTGTCATCTCTACCATGCATGGTTCAAAGAGGTATAACATACACACATGTAGGGCTTACACTGAACCTGACTGTGTCATGCACACACTACCACCATGACTGTCAAATGCAGGTCACCTACAGACACACACACACACAGCATGCTTCCATGGTCCATCTTACCTGCTTCCCTTCCTGACTCACACATATGCTGTCAGCCTTTTGGATCAGCCTAGGCCTCCTGCACCCCCCACATAACACCCTGTGCAAGTGATGATACCTGTGCCACATCCCTGTCATCCTCATCATTGATGCAGGGAAATGAAGCTGTGTGTCTGATGCACAGGGTGGCTATATAAATTAACATGTACTTGCGTAATGTTGTTTTGTCATGGTACTTGTAGTGGTTACTGACAGATACTGTATGCTGAAATTTGTAATGAGTACGCCACATAATTTTGTCTACTTTAGGTTGTATGATGTTGTAATGGCTGTATACTTACATGATGAAAGGTGTGTCATGGAATTTTTCTGTTTCTGTTTCAGGATTCTGTTGAGGACACCTATGGATACACAGCAGCAGTAAAACCATAGATGTCACAGCATAGGATGGAATGTCAGCACAGAAGAAATATGTGTTTAGCAAGGTACAGCACTGTTGGTGCATGACTCCATAGGTTCATATGTATATAACAGGCTGAAAAGGACAAAGGCATCATTCAATGCACTCATGCATCCCTAATCTGTGAAAAGATCTGATACCCTTGATAAGTGCTACCAGGGTTTTGGGAGCCTACACAGCTAAAAGCCGTGGTTATGGAGATGACCCATCTATACATTTCCTGTGTACAGATATTTGTCTGACACCAGTTATGATTGCCTTGTTTTGAATCCCATTGTGTAACCTGAACATGATGTGTGTCACAGCAGATATGTGCTTCACATGTATGTGGGCCTGTTACATATACGGTGTACTGTCTGTGTTACATACCTGTCTCTCCAGCATGTACTATTTATATCACAGTGATGGTGTAGGTGTATAGAACAGGTAAGACATGTGTTAGTCCTGTCATGGCGGGAGGTACACAGTGGGATCTGACACCTCCCTGTATGGCAGCCATACAAATCCCCTCCAAAGCATTTAGGAGACAGACTACACATATACAATCTTGACACGTACTCCATAGGACATGTTATCTTTAGTATGCATTTGGTGTACCATGGAACCTGTGGGTCTGCTACAGTTGTAAGATATGCCTGTGTAGTGATATAGCAAGGGTGCCATTGCACATAATGATAGGTGTTGTGAGTGCCACATTCAGTATAGCAATGACAATCTGGGATTGACATCCTATACCTTTCTGTATAGGTTGTACAAAACTGAATGCATCCCCACATCATACTGACCAGTAAAAGTCAAAGGCTACATTAACTTCTGTGTCCATAACCCCATGAGTAATGGCTCAACTGTGTGTGGTGTGCGGACACTGCAATATTTTCCAGGGGTGGATTACTTCCCAAAGGATAGTATCGTGCAGCTGTTGGCATTTAGTATTTGTCAGTGGCCCAGACAACAGCTGAATATGTGTCTCAGGCCATCCTGGATAACTACTGGCTCTGTGTAGGATTCAGTGGCAGCTCCTAATATGCAATCACCTGCTAATGTAGTCAGTCAGAGGTTACTGACAGTGGCTGTGGCTGCAGAGAGGGAATGGCTACTACTAAACCTTAAAAAGGGCACAGTATACTCAAATCAAGGGGTGGCGTAAGCCATACAGAATCGGGTTAGGCTTATAATTGCCCCAGGGTAGATAGCCTAGTATGAACCTCTGAACCTATAATGATGTCTGGGAAAATCCACTGATGACTGGCATTATTGCAGTGTAGATCTCCCAATGCTATTTTCACAGATTAAGACTGTCAGACACTTGCCTATCCACTACCTGACATAACACTCTGTAGATAACCTACACAGTTTCCAGCAAGGTCTGCTGGCTTAATATTGTCAAACACTTAATCAGGCCATGGTAGGTAGAGTGAGTTATATTTATGTCATTCATTGCATAGTGTAACACTCAATGGGGTCCATTGAATAGAGTTGATAGGCATGATGTGGCCTTGGGCAAAATAAACAGTGTTTAGTACAATGTCAGTAGGTGTACAACAGTGTTAATGCTCATATCCATGCTAACTCCTTTCATGGCATATCACATGACTCAGACGTCTAGGGACATTGCTTGGCACTACATGCTAGCTGTCCTTTGTGCAACTAAGTATTGCAGTTACTTCCAGTATGTTCCAAGAACAGAGTCATCCAAGGTGTCTGTACAGAGCACAGACAAACATATTAGGGAAGTGTAATACGTATATCCTGTGAATGTAAGGTGGGGGGGGTTCACAGGTATTCTGCAGTTACACACTACCCAAGCATTGTGTACTTGAAGGACACAGTTACCTTGTAAAGACTGTTAACCATGGAAGTCCACAGAATTTCCAGTTCCTGGCAACTACTACTGCTGGTCTCACTGACAACACTCTCACACAAGATACTATGCTCCAATATGTTTTCTGTCATCACATGCAAAATGTTATTATGAAGCCCATGATGACAAGAAGGACACATTCTGTTTATTTATCCAGATAGCTGTCCCACATCATGAAAGGCTCTGTAAGCCACACATACCCATCTCCATATAGATGACTTGATTACCAAGCTGGGTACTCAGTTGGCTTTTGCATATTTTATGCCTTCTGTTCCAGGGTTGGTGGTATGTCACTAGTGAACTGACAACAGTGCAATTAGGAGCACTGCTGTAGTGCCACAATATAATATACAATGTCCAGTGACATAGATGTCAAGTCTTGCTGAAACAATCGGCACACTGGCAGTGAGCCATTGTAGGTGACAATTTCACAGCTAGTCTTGCATCCTGTCCTTCAACAGATTACTGGTGGATATCTGCATGAGATGGCTGTGAGCCTACTGCAGTAGACTGGCCACCTTTGGCCAATGTGTGTCCATCTGCCACTTGTCCTGAGCAAGTCATACTGTACAATTGTACTGTATGACAGTACCTGAAACACATGTATGTGTTCCCACACCATGTCGCACAATAACCATTTTGCTGTCTGGTTGTTTGACAGGTGTAATATGCTTGACAGTCCAACGTAATGTCAGCAAAGTTGAACAAGCCCTCTATTCATGCACTGGCAGCCACAACTTCACTGCAAGGTGTGCCTACAAATACTGTATATCGGGCTGTCAACCCCAAGGGTATGGCAGCATGACCCTAACTTTGCAGGACTTGCTACTGAGATGTTGGGAGCATCCCCACCCCTCTACTCCTATGACACACAAGCATGATGTGTGACAGATGTGACTGCATTTCAAACCTTGCTCCCATGGTATCTCAAACAGCAGTCATTACATATGGCAATGAGCATTATGCCAACATGCACAGTTCACATCCTGCACCACCTACACCCACATCACACATGCCTGCATGTGTGCAGCTCCTTATATTGCCAAACAGACACCTCATAAAATCATGCCTCTGCAGTGAACAGTACACATAATACTGCATACACCACTCTCTCAACAGTTAAACACCCGAGGCAAAACACAAAATGACACCTTTCAGTCATAGGTGATTACATCGTGAGACACATCAATGTCTGTGTGAAGTGGCTACATATAGGAAAGATCACAGAGTGCTATCTGTGGATTGACACAATAGGCCTTACCACACATTTCCGCAAATCACAGAATATCAGTTAACGTTATGTTGACATCATAGTTCCTGCAGGTGTGCACAACTAGGGAGATATGTCACCTGCCTGTATGCAGACACATGACTGAGCTTAGCTAGTCTGTGTCTCTCATGAATATGTGCATAACTTTTAGCTGCACTTGACCCTCACTTAAGATGATTGCTCCTTACACACAGAAATTGATGGATGTCAATAATTGCCTTAGCATGTGGTGTCATTGTACGAGGATCTACTACATATCTGCCTGGGATGCCTTGCTCAGAAAACATGAGTGCTTTACCAGTGATGGTCTTTATCTCTCACCCTCACAATGCATCTTAGACAGACAGTTGAGGGTAAAGTTAGCAATGAGGACACCATATTTATACATCATGGTTATGGTGCTACACACTGGGTATGGCAACACTAAACCCCACTCTGTGGAAAGTGTGCCCATCCTGGATTATGCAGACATGTGTGCAGTCAAGGACATCTGGTTCAAGGCTGTGGAGAGCACCACAGCTATACAAGACTACACATCCATCCACATCTTCAGACCTCAAAATGACAGTGTTCTAGGTAATGGAGGTGGTGTGGTAAGGTCGCCACAAGGGCTTGCAGTAAGATAATAAGGTCATAAGTAATGCCGTTTCTTACATATTGCTCAAAGGGAGGTTCATTTGTGCTGGGTATTTATCTAACTATACATAGCCTACTGTAAAGGCAATCATCAAAAGGAAAGCCAACAAAGGCATTTGCAGTATGATATTAAGGATATAAGCTATGCCGTTTCTTACATATAGCTCAAAGTGAGGTTTGTTTATGTTGGGTATTGTCTTTTAACTTTAAATAACCTACTATAAAGGTGATGAGCAAAAGGACGCCAACAAGGGCACTTGCAGTATGGTATTAAGGATATAGGTAATGCCGTTACTCACATATAGCTCAAAGTGAGGCTCGTTTATGTTGGGTATTTTTTTAAACTATACATAGCCTGCTGTAAAGGCGACCAGCAAAAGGACACCAACAAGGGCATTTGTAGCATAATATTAAGGTAAAGAGGAATGCCATTTCTTTTTATATAGTTCAAACTACTGCTAAAGCGACTAGAAAATAGGGCACCAACAAGGGAGCTTGTAGACAAACATTTTCCTATTCAATGGTTTATATGCACCTATGCTGATTACCTGAATATCAAAGGGCTTTCTTATTGCTTTTGATACTGCACTTGTTGGTAAATTTTAGGTTGAAATGTCATATAGGTGGATTAGAATTCACACTACAAATTAACTGCTTTATTTAAGACTTGTACAGCCATATGGGCAGAATAGAGTTCACACTTTAATATACCAACTGGTGTGCCTTGTATAACTGCTATTTTTAATCAGGTCAGTGTCCATACTAATAATGTAATTGTATGTTGCACTGCTGTGGTTCATTTGCTGTAATACTGTATTTGGATGTACCTATGCATTTAATGCTTTGTTTAGAACTACTGGTGGTTATTTTCTGCCTAATGCAAGCAAACACTTCCTCCCTAAACAGACTAGGGTACTGTACTGTGCTTGAACTGTGGTGTAATTGTATAGTTTATTGGTCATATACTGCCTACCTTGATTGTTCCACTGGGCTTTACCTGCTGCTTTTCTACAAGTTGCCTCTCTAAACTTATCTACCCAAAACATCAACCTTTATCTGCACCTATCCCTCCTATTCTCTCCTTATTCCTCCACCTCATTCCTGTATCATTTCCTTTCACCCAACTCACTGTCTTTCTCTCTCTCTCTCTTTTTACAGTACACCATCTGGGTGCTCCCTCCCTGCCATTAGAGCATTAAGGAAACCTCCAGCCAATCCCAGAAGACACCCTGAACTTTGCCTGCCAGTCAGGCTTCATAACAGAGTGATACTGTGAGGACTTCCCCAAACAAGACATTGAATTTATGTAGCCTACAAATAAGTGATTGTGGACTAATTATTTAATACCCATATGTGCTAGCTGCTCTTCCGTCTGTGTGTTCTTTAGCAGCCTACCGCAGACTGCTTGCCTATCTCCCCCTCCAGTACTTCTCAACCCTTGCTTAAACTACTAAATAGTGGGATTGCTTATCCCTGCTTTATACTATCTCTTTTTGCTATTAGGTGGTAGCATTTCACCATGTAAAAGCTAGGAACTACATTAATTTCCAGGCTTTTTTCTTCCTTCTTACCAAAGCTGTTTGATGTCTATTAAATCATACTCCCCATTCTGTAGCTCCAACTTACCAACTCCCTCCTTGGGAAACTAACCACAGTTTAATAACTATTGAAAAATACTTTCCCTTATATTTAGGCTAAATTACCTTCTTGCTCAGTCAAACTCTTGCTCTTATGGATACTTTTTTGCAGTATTCGGTTCTCTTGCTCTTGCCCGCTCCATTCTCCCTTTGGGCTCACTCCGCTCCCCTCCCTGCCCACAAATCTCAACCACCCCCAGTGCTCCAACATTTATATCCCATATAGCCAAACCCCCCCTACAACAGCCTATCACCATCCCCGAGGCATCAAGTCCACTCCCACTTCCATACCACACCCTCCTGCTCACAACCACCCCCTTTGCTAACTCCACACAGACCATGCAAGGCATACTGGCACTACTACTACTACTATCTCTCCCTACTCTAGCTTACACCACATCCATACACGCTAACATACCATTAAACACTACCTTCCACATAACACACACCCACACACACACATAAACACATAAAAACATAGTAATATGCTCCACACTATTTAAGGATAACTCATTATTCTAAATACACAAAACACTAACCACACTACCTCACAATAGACAAACAGTATCTAGAAGACACATAGACATAGCCCATGCCATAAAACTCACACTATTCCTCAGAAAATGGTTACTAATCTCAGGGGCATACCTCCCAACCATACCAATTTACTCCTTTTCTACCGAGTTTTGGGGTCCAAATGATGGGGTGCCATGATTCTTGAGTTCCACCCCTTCAATTCCAATTTTTGTCTTATGTTTTTTTCCCATTTTCAAATTTCAGTGCTTTCGGAGCTGACGTCATCACGTGCACGATGATCTCAGCTCTGTTAGGGCTATCAGCCAGTTGGAATTGAGCTTCCAGCTGCAAATCTGCAAATGCGAGCGAGTGAGAAATTGTCTTTTACAGCACTCACTCTAGTAACAGTCGGGAAAGTTTTACAGGAAGGAAATTGGCTTGTTTGGCATTTGGGGACTTAATAACAACCATAAAAGCTTTACAGCACTCATTTTGGGACTTAATAACAGCTGTGAAAGCTTTACAGCACTCATTACAGTGGAAACTGGCTTGTTTAGCATTTGGGACTTAATAACAGCTGTTTACAGCACTTGTTTTGCTCAGCAGCATGCATTTGGGACGTAACCCATTTAGTTTATCTATCAGCAAGGAAATCCTTCAGCTTGGGGACTCAGGTAGGTGTGTGTGTGTGTGTGTGTGTGTGTGTGTGTGTGTGTGTGTGTGTGTGTGTGTGTGTGTGTGTGTGTGTGTGTGTGTGTGTGTGTGTGTGTGTGTGTGTGTGTGTGTGTGTGTGTGTGTGTGTGTGTGTGTGTGTGTGCACATATGGATATATGTGAGTCTGTGTGTATGTTTGAGTATGTAATACATGTATTTCTGTTGCATTGTTTATATGCTTAAGTAAAATTTATTGCATTTGGTGACATCATATCATAAGAAAATCTCCATCTCCGTAATGTAGTGGATATTACCATTTTAACTAGAACCGTGTAATTGTCCATTTTAGACTAAAATGTTTTATTGAAGCTAAGATTTTGTCAACAACTGGGTCGGTAGCAAAGACAGCAAAGGTAAATGGAAGCAAATAGCTAAATACCAGGGATTCTGGGTTTAGCTCTGCATGTGATAATACCTTAAAACTACAGAACTGAACTGGATGAGGTTTTACTTCACTCAGTGGAAAACTGTTTCATTGCTTTTCTGTTTTTTTAGTCTCCACCTAAGGCAGGTAGACGTGAAATGGTGCACACTAAACAATAAAGCCTTAAATGATCAATATCTGACAAGGGAGATGCTGCAGACGTCATGTTCAGGTCAGACACAGACACTTTTTTTAATAAACTGACTGACTCCTGGACAAGGCACATAAAATGTCACTTTTTAACTTTCAGTTGATATTTTGCTCTGAGATGGAAAGAAACTAGTATCTGCCTCCCTGAGAGATTTGATTGAAAAGCTAGTCTTTCTTGATGTATGGCTTCAAGAGGAAAGCTGCTATCAAGTAAAAATGTCATCAGTGCCTTAATCTCTGACTTGTAGATGGCGGCACTTCATTTTCTTTTCCTTCATGATGGTTACTCTAAATTTTAACAAACACTGAAATGAAAATTCTTCCATTGAACTTGTGAACTGTATATGAGGTTATTTTAAAGACAGGAATCATCAGGCAAGTCATGAATGTTTTACAAATGAGATGAGACTGATAAGAGCAGTTAATCAGGGAATACTGCATAAATGGTTGTTTTAGAAAATGTCGTGATCCATAAATACATTCCATCTTTGATCACCACTGCTCAGATTTAACTTGAAAGACTGATTTTTGCAAAAAGAAAAGCTTCAGCAAGTAACATGCAAAATATTCCATAAACTATAAGCTACTTTATTACTGAACATTATGCATATACAAAATCTGTACGTCTTCCCTTTGAAAGCAATCATGTTTGCTTCTTTGAACATAAAAGAAAAACATATACTCTAGGCAAATATTGTATAGCCTGAATGTTTTTTAAGGTTCAAGAATTACTATAAAGAATACTCTGTAAACTGAATATCAAGAAGAAATGTCAAAGTCTGATGGCAGTTCTTGGGGAGACAGACAGAAATACTCATTAAGTAATGATATATAGTAAAACTCCAGACTGTTGCTAGTTTCTTTGGAACATTTCACTGCAACTTGATTATTGGAGAGAGGTGCTCACAAGCACACATGCATACTACCTGCAAGACATTGTGTAGGTATATAAAATGCTTAGATACTCTTAGCATTGTAAAACATTATGTTTTTATTGCACAGAATATATTATTTGGAAAATAGTAGTGATTGACTAAAACAGATGTCCATTCATAGAGTGGTTTTAGTAATACTTGTATCACAGTCTCTGAGATTGCTTTAACAAATGCTTAGCTGCTTCTAGTAGTCATGATGAATTTATCGTACAAAATATTTCTTCTGCAGTGACATGACATCGCTTTGAATTACTAAAGGGAGTACCATTTGCAAACACACACACACACACACACACACACACACACACACACACACACACACACACACACACACACACACACACACAGTTACACACACATGCAATTAATGTTTATGGAAAATGGGGCGAAACAGCCAGGTAATGGGACATTGGAATGGCTGCAGGGGGACTCTGGTGCCATATCTTGGTTGTCTGTTCTTCAGTTTGCATTTGAAAGTTGGTATCCCACCATTCCACTGGAGTGGGTGGGGTTATGTAATTATGTATGCAAATTATATGTTAATCAGTGAACAGATTTGTACCTATTTTTCATGGGCCTTGTCCAGATTTTTGATGTTTCCAGGTTGAGAGGTAAGCTCAGGGGACATACACCCCAACCCAGGTCCATGCAACCCAATTCTCTCACAGAAAAAAAATCAGATTGACTTATTATTAATCTAAACACAAGAAGTATATCCTACAAACTACATGACTTACACAAATTTATAGCCCACTACTCCCCAGACATACTAACCATTAATGAGACCTGGCTAAAACCTACCACACAAAATGAAGAAATTCTTCCCCCAGGCTATAACATCCTAAGGCAAAACAGAGGAACCAAAAAGGGAGGTGGAGTTGCAATCTTATTTAAAAATACACTGAACCTCCAACCTCTAAAAACCCCACTTCACAATTTTCAGAATGCTGAGACTAGGCTCCGTTATGTCCCTCAAAAACAAAAAGAGAATCAACATCCTCTGCAGTTATATTCCTCCAGGAAATAACCCACCTATAATAGAAGAGATACTACAATGGGCCGCAATCAGCCTACCCCAAGAAACCATTCTGATATCAACATCCTCTGTAGTTATATTCCTCCAGGAAGTAACCCACAATAATAGAAGAGATACTACAATGGGCCACAATCAACCTACCCCAAGAAACCGTCCTGCTATCAACATCCTCTGTAGTTATATTCCTCCAGGAAATAACCCACCTATAATAGAAGAGATACAACAATGGGCCACAATCAACCTAGCCCAAGAAACCATCCAGCTATCAAGATCCTCTGTAGTTATATTCCTCCAGGAAATAACTCACCTATAATAGAAGAGATACTACAATGGGCCACAATCAACCTACCCCAAGAAACCATCCTGCTATCAACATCCTCTGTAGTTATATTCCTCCAGGAAATAACCCACCTATAATAGAAGAGATACTACAATGGGCCACAATCAACCTACCCCAAGAAAACATCCTGCTATCAACATCCTCTGCAGTGATATTCCTCCAGGAAATAACCCACCTATAATAGAAGAGATACTACAATGGGCCACAATCAACCTACCCAAAGAAACCATCCTGCTATCAACATCCTCTGCAGTGATATTCCTCCAGGAAATAACCCACCTATAATAGAAGAGATACTTCAATGGGCCACAATCAACCTACCCCAACAAACCATCCTCCTATCAACATCCTCTGTAGTTATATTCCTCCAGGAAATAACCCACCTATAATAGAAGAGATACTACAATGGGCCACAATCAACCTACCCCAAGAAACCATCCTCCTATCAACATCCTCTGTAGTTATATTCCTCCAGGAAATAACCCACCTATAATAGAAGAGATACTACAATGGGCCACAATCAACCTACCCCAAGAAACCATCCTGCTATCAACATCCTCTGCAGTGATATTCCTCCAGGAAATAACTCACCTATAATAGAAGAGATACTACAATGGGCCACAATCAACCTACCCCAAGAAACCATCCTGCTATCAACATCCTCTCTAGTTATATTCCTCCAGGAAATAACCCACCTATAATAGAAGAGATACTACAATGGGCCACAGTCAACCTACCCCAAGAAACCATCCTGCTATCAACATCCTCTGCAATGATATTCCTCCAGGAAATAACCCACCTATAATAGAAGAGATACTACAATGGGCCACAATCAACCTACCCCAAGAAACCATCCTGCTATCAACATCCTCTGCAGTTATATTCCTCCAGGAAATAACTCACCTATAATAGAAGAGATACTACAATGGGCCACAATCAACCTACCCCAAGAAACCATCCTGATATCAACATCCTCTGCAGTTATATTCCTCCAGGAAATAACTCACCTATAATAGAAGAGATACTACAATGGGCCGCAACCAACCTACCCCAAGAAACCATCCTGATATCAACATCCTCTGTAGTTATATTCCTCCAGGAAATAACTCACCTATAATAGAATAGCTACTACAATGGGCCACAATCAACCTACCCCAAGAAACCATCCTGCTGTCAACATCCTCTGCAGTTATATTCCTCCAGGAAATAACTCACTTATTATAGAAGAGATACTACAATGGGCCACAATCAACCTACCCCAAGAAACCATCCTGCTATCAACATCCTCTGCAGTTACATTCCTCCAGGAAATAACTCACTTATAATAGAAGAGATACTACAATGGGCCACAATCAACCTACCCCAAGAAACCATCCTGATATCAACATCCTCTGTAGTTATATTCCTCCAGGAAATAGCTCACTTATAATAGAAGAGATACTACAATGGGCCATAATCAACCTACCCCAAGAAACCATCCTGATATCAACATCCTCTGTATTTATATTCCTCCAGGAAATAACTCACCTATAATAGAAGAGATACTACAATGGGCCACAATCAACCTACCCCAAGAAACCATCCTGCTATCAACATCCTCTGTAGTTATATTCCTCCAGGAAATAACTCACCTATAATAGAAGAGATACTACAATGGGCCACAATCAACCTACCCCAAGAAACCATCCTGATATCAACATCCTCTGTAGTTATATTCCTCCAGGAAATAACTCACCTATAATAGAAGAGATACTACAATGGGCTGCAACCAACCTACCCCAAGAAACCATCCTGATATCAACATCCTCTGTAGTTATATTCCTCCAGGAAATAACTCACCTATAATAGAATAGCTACTACAATGGGCCACAATCAACCTACCCCAAGAAACCATCCTGCTGTCAACATCCTCTGCAGTTATATTCCTCCAGGAAATAACTCACTTATTATAGAAGAGATACTACAATGGGCCACAATCAACCTACCCCAAGAAACCATCCTGCTATCAACATCCTCTGCAGTTACATTCCTCCAGGAAATAACTCACTTATAATAGAAGAGATACTACAATGGGCCACAATCAACCTACCCCAAGAAACCATCCTGATATCAACATCCTCTGTAGTTATATTCCTCCAGGAAATAGCTCACTTATAATAGAAGAGATACTACAATGGGCCATAATCAACCTACCCCAAGAAACCATCCTGATATCAACATCCTCTGTAGTTATATTCCTCCAGGAAATAACTCACCTATAATAGAATAGCTACTACAATGGGCCACAATCAACCTACCCCAAGAAACCATCCTGCTGTCAACATCCTCTGCAGTTATATTCCTCCAGGAAATAACTCACTTATTATAGAAGAGATACTACAATGGGCCACAATCAACCTACCCCAAGAAACCATCCTGCTATCAACATCCTCTGCAGTTACATTCCTCCAGGAAATAACTCACTTATAATAGAAGAGATACTACAATGGGCCACAATCAACCTACCCCAAGAAACCATCCTGATATCAACATCCTCTGTAGTTATATTCCTCCAGGAAATAGCTCACTTATAATAGAAGAGATACTACAATGGGCCATAATCAACCTACCCCAAGAAACCATCCTGATATCAACATCCTCTGTATTTATATTCCTCCAGGAAATAACTCACCTATAATAGAAGAGATACTACAATGGGCCACAATCAACCTACCCCAAGAAACCATCCTGATATCAACATCCTCTGTAGTTATATTCCTCCAGGAAATAACTCACCTATAATAGAAGAGATACTACAATGGGCCACAATCAATCTAGCCCAAGAAACCATCCTGATATCAACATCCTCTGTAGTTATATTCCTCCAGGAAATAACTCACCTATAATAGAAGAGATACAACAATGGGCCAAAATCAACCTAGCCCAAGAAACCATCCTGATATCAACATCCTCTGTAGTTATATTCCTCCAGGAAATAACTCCCCTATAATAGAAGAGATACTACAATGGGCCGCAATCAACCTACCCCAAGAAACCATCCTGATATCAACATCCTCTGTAGTTATATTCCTCCAGGAAATAACTCACCTATAATAGAAGAGATACTACAATGGGCCAAAATCAACCTAGCCTGAGAAGCCATCCTGCTAGGCAACCTAAACCTAGACTGGCTAGCCTGCAACTCCAACAATCCCTCAAACCATGTTAACATATTCGGATTCTCATGACTAATCCAAGAACCCACCAGAGTAGACAAAAAATCCAATAGAACCTCCATTCTCGATTGGACTTTAGTTAATCTCCCCAAAGAAAATTATCATGTGGGCTGCTTACCTGATGCATTGAGTGACCATTGCCCCACATTCCTCCTTTGTAAACAAGTAAAAATACCCAAACCCATGTTGTTCAAGGAAACTAGGGATGAGCACAAGGTAAATCCACAAACTCGTAACAGCATGTTACAAGCAATATGACTGGAACCCACTGAAAACTCTACCATTAGACCAGGCAGTTGAGTTTTTCAATACTACATTTATGAATTTTCTAAATATAGTAGCTCCCATCAGGAAACTTAGAACTAAAGTTAACTATGCCCCCTGGCTAAATAGGACAACAAAAGCCTAACTAAAAGCCAGAGACAATGCCTGGAAGAATTGTAAAAAGAATAACACTATCTAAGACAGACACAAATATCAAGAACTTCAAAATAAGGCCAAAATCCAAACAAAAATGGATAAACAAAATGACTTCCTAGACATCCAAAACAAGCATTCCAAAAATCCCCAAAAGTTCTGCCAGGCTTTCAATACCCTTCTAAAACCCAGCAAAACTACCACCTCATCTCCCAACAACAATTCTGATAATGATAGCATAGCTTTTCAATTCAACCATCACTTCACTGAATCTATCCTCTCATTATCTACCCAGCTATCCAACAATAACTCTAAATTCACCCCAATTGTAAATCAAACTAACATACCCACCTTTCCACTCTCACCTGTACCAACCTCCACAGTTAGAAAACTACTCTCTAAACTAAAACCCACCACTCTCGCAGCAGATGGTCTACCCACTAATTTTCTAAAATTAGCTGCAGAGTCACTAGCCTACCCTGTCGCAATTCTTATAAACCGTTCTATACAAGAAACCTATATACCCCAACTATGGAAAGTGTCAAATATTATTCCCCTTCACAAAGGCGGTAACTCCTATGAACTATCAAACTACCAGCCAATTGCTATCCTATCCTCCCTTTCCAAGCTTCTGGAGAAATGTATTCACACCCAGATAATGCACTTCTTAACCTCACATAATCTCTTCTCCCCTACACAGCATGACTTCCACCCAAACCATAGTACAAGTACTGCTCTACTCTCCTTTACCAATCAGGTTAACCAACTAAGAAACAACAACAACTTTGTATCACCCATATTCTTAGATCTATCAAAAGCATTTGATATGGTCTTCTATAACCTACTCTTAGACACTTTGTCCACCTTGTCCTTTTCCCCCTCCACTACTTCCTGGTTCAAAAACTATCTCTCTGATAGAAAACAATCAGTCAAATGGCAAGGTATACTATCACCTCTATTACCAACTACTATAGACGTTCCTCAAGGATCAATACTGGGTCCTCTACTATTAACCATTTTCACTAACAAACTGCATACCTCTACCCTGCATGCATCACTTATACAGTATGCAGATTACTCCACACTAATCTGCTCAGCCCCATCCATAAGCACTCTTCAAAAGCTTACCCAAGAATCCTTCTGCTCCTTGCAACAATGGATTACTGATATCCAACTTATTTTAAACCCCAACAAGACCAAACTACTCCTTTTTACCCCCGATAAATCCAAAACCTCACCTTTTTCCTTTACTATCACCTCCAAAAACAGGACCACAATCTCCCCACCCCCATACTAAGCACCTCGGGGTTGAAATAGATAAGGATCTAAACTTTGATGTCCATATCTCACAAACCATTACAAAGGTACATAAGAAATTAGGAACTTTATACAAAAACAAACAGTTCCTATTGGACTAAGCACAAATCTCCCTAGCCCAAACCCACATCTTATCTACCCTAATGTATGCATCACCATTGCTAATTCATATCAGGAAAACAGACCTAAACAAACAAATGTCATGTTACAATAAAATTGCAAAATTCGCAAATAACTCCACTTTTAGAAGTCATCACTGTCTTGCCCTAAAGCAACTACAGTGGTTAGAACTCCCTCAGCTAATTAGTTATCACCAACTAGTACTCACCATCAACATAATAAGGAACCCTCACAAAACCCCAGCCCTAAACCAACTACTAAACCAGTATTCAGCAAATCCTCCTATATGCTCATCCAACAAAACCCTGCTCTGCATATCCAAAGCCAATAACACTGCAGGGAAAGGTCTTTTCTCTCACACCATCGCTAGAGAATAGAATAACCTCCCCCAAATTATCTCCTCAGCACCATCCATCTCACTTTTCAAGAAATCACTTAAGTCACACCTCTTGCAATCATGGCTCTGTCCTTGTATCACATAAATGCTTTCCTGCTCTCCTCCAAAATCTTGCCACCCTTATCTCTTCACTGCTTACCTTAGCTAATTTGTAGTACTCAAATATTCCCTTTCAGGGTCTACTATCCTGCAAATTATTTCTTACACTGTGAGATGTCTCCCAAATAGCATCAGTTTTTTGATTGCATCTTTCAATATATGCTTTGTTCTACCAATATTGGCATCCAAGGTCTACTATGTATAAACTAAGCTTGGGTAGATTAAATTAATGTACAATATATCTCATTGATTGTATATATGCCACTGTACAGAAATGTATCTGTTGTTTGTTGGATTTGTGTTTTTTTGGAGCATTTCTCCCCGGGCCTCCACTGTAAATGGACCTTGTTCCAGTCGGACTTTCCCGGTAAACAAATGTAAAATAAAAATAAAAATAAAGTATACATACTCATTAAGGATAGATACACATCCAGATTTTGTGAAACACTGTGATTTCCTGGAGACACTGCAGGTGTCATTCACTACTGGAAGGGCACATAATCAAGCAGTAGTAGGAGCAGCTCCATGAATCCAGACACCCACTGTGTGTATTTGTATGTACATGTGTCTGTCAACATATATCATTACACCATGGTTTGGGGAGACATTAAGTGACCACCAGCTGTATTGCTTAGTCATGTTGCAGCTCACTTGCCCAAAGGTTAGTCCAGGTCCTTAACTACAATGCCCTGGAGCAGTTCCATGACATCCCCACAAGGGGAACCAATGTATTGCATCATGGGTTTCCCAATATGGTAACCACTGCAGCTCCCCAATGTGAGGTCCTCCCTGGTGGGATCTGACCACAGATCAGTCTCATTAGAACTACAAGCACTAATCCCACTTGCAGATGATACAGACATATATTTCAACAAAGCCATTTATTACCTTCTGTGGGATGGTTGACATAGCTTGACTGCACCTCCCCCCTCAGATGGGACAGTCAAGTAAGCAGAGCTCTACACCCATGCATTATGCCAGCAGCATTACAACTGCATGAACTCGACTGTATGTGACAGGAAGAACACAGGCTCCTCGAGGCACAGCAAACTTGAATGGTGGACAACTGCCATTAGTAGGCTGGATAATAAGAGGTGGACATTGCTGTGTGACAGTTGGGGTGAGGGATCCCCATCTAAGCTAGAGACAACATCCTCAGCTCAATGAAGGACATAGTGTTGCTGTGATGTTGTGTAGACACAGTAAGTGACAAAATTAGCCACCCACACAAAGTAGAACCACAACGCACAGTGTAGTTACATGTGGAAAGTCAAAGGACAGGCCCAGATTGTCAGTGAACTCATATATAATGATGCCGCATATAATGGGTCTGTACACATAGCTAACGTGTAGTTCTAAAGTGTCAACTTCACTTCTCTGTCCCCACTACATGTGACACATGACATTCCTACAACCTGTCCCATAACGTCCATATCTGTAAAGCAGGTTGTAAATGGCCTCTCAATGGAGGATACACAGCAGCTATGGGACATGCTAACATCCCAGGCCGCATCCTACATGGGATCTGACAAGGACTACTAAGACCATTGGGAACACCTTTCACTGGCTGCACCCCAGGTGAGTGGACAACGGCAACTGTTATACCTTTGCACAGAGGTGGTGCATCCACTGACCAACAGAACTATAGACCTCTTTGTCTGAGTATCCATATCTGTATGCCCATGGGGGCAATCATCATGGAGTTGATCGGCATACATATATGTGATCTACACACAGTTGACTGCACACAGTTTGGATGTGTGGCAGGGGAATATTGAATGTTGCACTTAGTGGACATTTCTGAGGCAGTCACCAAGGACCTGGGTGAGGGGACATCAGGGCATGCAACCCCCTGGACTGAGCCAAACCATCTGACTATATCCCCCACTTAACAAAACCAATAAAATACTCAGTCTGGCACACTGGACCCAATAAAGGCACCTGGATAAATTCACAATCCCAGACCAATGTTCTGAATAATAAAATCTTTAATGTCATGAATGGTGTCACACAGGATTTCATTCCCCAACAGGGAACTTCATCAGAATTTGCCAACTTTTACAACAAACACTTACATAACACCTTGCCCATTCAATTAATTACATCATAAAAAAATCCATTGGCCCCTACCTAATTAATACTTAAAGAACACATCTGACCAATATAACAAATACATGTAAAAAATCTGTAAAAAATATTTATATGTATAAAATAATTTATACAAGAACGCATTTACCATTAAAGAAGAGAACATGAAGTATATATATTGTATATATTTTATATTTCCAACTTGTTGCACCCAATGTAATAAAATAGGTACTGCTGATATCATCATAGAATCTTTTTGTACTCAATATTTTACAGCTCTCCTTTTTAACACTGGGACTATGGAGTAATGTTCATTTAGACCAGGGGAAGTACAGGCATCCAATCTCAACTGCCACATAAGTTCCCTGTTCTCAAGACAGGTTTCCCAGTCTCCACCCCTGTCAAAGACACCCAGAACTTAAAACTAGCCTGAGTACAACATAAAGAGTGTCTATACAAGGCATTAGTTTCTTTACCCTTTCTGATCTCATACATGTGTTTGTAAATTCTTTGTTTTAGTTTTCTCTCCATTTTCCCCATGTAGTAGGAAAAACACTCCACACAATAAGCCAAGTAAACCACCCCCTTGGTATAGTAACTATAATATCCAGTTGCTATTAACCTATCAAATGTACCCCAGAAGAAATATAGGATCACTGGGGACACATTCAACACTTTAAGGGACCCTTTTTCCTGTTGTTCTCCTTATGATATAAGGTACCTTCAAAATAATTTTTCAGGTATGGTCCTCTTCTAAAACCAAATTTCACAGTCCTAGAGAACACATTCAAACTGCTGGGCATACTAGAAAAGAGATCACAATAACTCAGAATAATGTTTTTTAACTTCCTGGGTATCTCCATGAAAATTTGTCACAAAATATAATTCATGGCCATGACCTACATCTCGACCTTTGCTGACCAAATGTTCACTGGGGAGCCCATCTTGGTCAACACCCACCAGTAACTCATCAGTCATAACATCTTCCCTGGGAACCAACAAAGGAAGGTATCATGTACCCCAGCTATTCAAAATTTCATCTTTAATAGAATTCATCAGATCTTTGGGGTAACCCCTAGTTACAAAATGTCCCTCAATAAAATTAAGTTCAATGACTAGGTCATCTTTCAGAGTTGTCATACGGGTGGCCCTCACCTTTTATCCCTTAATGATGTAATGATAGCCCAAGAAGATTCACTGGCATCATGCCATCCAAAGTTAGTTCCCAGTGCCCCTGTCAAGCAAGGCCACTGAAGTGATCCCTGGGGTGAACTTCCTATTGCCCATCCACTCTTCAATATTTTTCTTAAAGAGGACCAGTAAAGTCCCCTGCTTGATGTGAATGAGAAGTTTGTACCAGAGTATGGGAAGTCTCTGGGTTAGGAACCTGTCCCTCCAGCATGTTCTGTTTATTATGGTAATGAGGTTTAGGTCCCTGGAGAGTGTGGCACAGATGAATTGAGATTTCTTTAAGTGTAGCATATCTAGCAGCTATGGGTCAGTCATGGCTTTGTAGGTCAAGCAGAGATCGCCTCTAAGTAGGCGATAAGAGACAGAATATAGCTGGAATTTTTTGAGTCTGTCCATATAGGGCATGTGTCTAAGGCCTAAGATCCTCTTAGTGAGGTATTTTGTGGCATTTCCAGTTGTTGTAGGAGTCTAGTGAGGTACATACCAAATGGGGTGCTGTATTCCATAATAGGCCTAATGAGGAATGAGTAGAGAGGAATTATGACCTCTTTCTTCCTGGATGAGAAACCTTTTGCAATGAGATGTGCCACATAGAAGGACTTTCTGACTACAGTAGCAATGTGGTTATCAAAGGAGAGATTGCTGTCAACCTATGTCCTCAGGTCTCTTATCATAGCTTTGTTGTTTAGTGGACTACCACCTATGTGGTAGTTTATGGCCACCGAATTTGTCCCAAAGGGAATGACAATGCACTTTTTTACATTGAGCTTAAGGCCATGGTTCTGGCACCAGTCATTGGTGTCAGTGTGGCCTTTTTGTAGAATGTCTACATCAGTTGGAGAATCAATAATGGCTCCAAGTTTGCAATCATCTGTGAACTTGGTCAGCCAGAGTCCCTTTGTGTTGGCTAGAACTTCAGAGAAGTAGATGGCAAACAGGAGAGGACCTAGGACAGATCCCTGTGGGACACCAGTTGTAACTGGTTGGTAGTCAGATTTGGAGTCAGCTACATTCACAGTGTGGGTTCTAGCAGTGAGCCAGCTGGCAACCCATCTTATGACATAGGGGTTTCTGCCTAGTTTAGTGAGTCTATCTATGATTCATGAGTGAGGGATTGTGCTGAAGGCCTTGGCAGGATCTAGGTAGGCTGTGTGAACTACCTTGCCCTCATCCACAGCTTTGGTGACAGACTCGAAGAAGTCTATCAGGTTGAGCAGGCATGATCTATCTTTCACAAACCCGAACTGCGTGGGGTTCAGAGTTTGGAGATTCCCTATGTCCTTATTTATAAGGTCCATGATGATGCGCTCCATAGTCTTACATTTCAGACTAATGGGGTGGTAGTTCCCAGAGTCTGTAGTCGCTCCCCCTTTGTGTAGTAGGAAGACCGTAGAATTGCTCCATTTGGTAAGAACAAAGACTGTAATGAGGCTGTGATTAAACAGGGTACTCAGGTGTGGTGGCAGTTCACTTTGTAATTCATGTAGAATACAGCCAGGGATATTATCAGGTCCCATGGAAGCTGTAATCTTGGCCTTGGACAGTGCATTTTTTACCTGTATAGCTGTGATAATAGGGCCTTGGCATTCCTCAGGTATGGTGATAGACCCTTTAGGGGGAAAAAAGGGGGATAAAGTTCGCACTGAACCTGTCAGCCAATATGTTGCCAGTATCAATTGGTTCTGTATATGTATTGCCATTGTGATGTAAATCAGAGCAGATCTGAGTATTACCATGTAGATTCTTGACATAACTATATAATGCCTTGTGATTGTCTTTAGAATCTGCAGCAATTTTGTTTTTGTAGCTAGCTTTAGAGGAATTAATGATGGATATCATCCAGAAAATGATAATATGCTCTTATGTTATCATAAAATGGGGAAGAAAAAATGTAATATTGTTCCCAATATATCAAGACTATATTAGCAAACAGCAGGGCACACGAGGCCCCCATAGCTACCCTGTCCATTTGCTTATAATATTCACCCTGAAAAAACATAGTTATTTTTAAGCACTAATTCCATATTTTCCAAGACTATCCTAAAGTCCTGTTGGGACAAAAAGTCAAAATGTATAAGGGCCTCTTCAAACCAGGCTAAACCAATGTTATGTGGTATAACACTAATGAGATTTTTGATGTCAATAGTTACAAACACATAGTCGGAATTAAATTCAATTCCTCCTGTTTTACTTATAAAATCCCGAGAGTCTATGAGAATATGCTGATATAATCCATAAAATGGTTTCAGATTTATATAAACATAAATAGCCAGGGGTTGGGTTTTTGAGCTGGCTGATGAAACAATAGGTCTCAAAGGGGGACTAATCACATTTTTATGAACTTTAGGAATACCAAAAATCCCAGGTGTACCCGGTTTAGGCACTCTCAAAAACTCAAACAACTACTTATCAATAGTCCACTGTATATCCTCCACTCAGGCATCATTTACAAAGCACCCACTTAGGCATCCATGGTACTGTCATTGTAGGGTTAACTATGGACTCACTGATGGCACACATACTCAACATAGGGACGTCCACCTCCAATAGCTGATCTGTAAGCAGTAATGTTCAACAGGGATCAGTCCCCGATCCTCTACTGTTTGGAATCAATTTAACCATGATACATGCAACTACTGAATGTCTGTGGCTAACAATGTTGGCTGATGCCTGCAAATTGTGAGCACTCACAGAGTCTGAGTTTTGTCAATATCTTGTAAGACGGTACTGATGAACAC